>NC_053165.1:129008303-129308303 GCF_016835505.1 Polypterus senegalus
TATTTTTTAACGTTATGGAGCACATGCATCGAAGCTTCTCAGCTGTGCTTGTGCTAAGAAAAGGAAACATTTTAAAAATAATGTAACACGATTGTCAATGTAACCTTTTGTAAGTAGGGCCTGGAGGATTCAGAGTGTGGAGAGACAGCGTGTGTATTAACCTGTGAGTATTTGGTGGCAGCGTCACAAAGTTGGTTCCGCAAGACTGTGTTAGCTGCCAAGCTCAGCTCACAGCGAAATGAGGTGAATGGGAGGGGAGATAATGACGTGACTCTCCCACCCCACCTAAACTGTCAATCCCCCCACAAAGACAGTCTCTCGGAATTTGCATAAGCACAGCCTTTCACCAGTAATTTTAACTTAGTTACAAAGTGATCAAAACTCTTGTTTATATCCTGCATCCTCTCATTAAACTTGTATCCCGAATTAGCCGTGGGCATGACAAACGCCAGCAGCAGCCTGTCTATGAACTTAATTTAAACTTTAGGTTTACACCGTGCTTTGTTTCCGAAGTAGCTGCACTCATGAATATGGTTCTGTGTGTGACTCGCTCGCTTCTTATTGTTTCGCTGCCTTCTCAATTTTATAATGCATGTTTTCTTCAGCGCTTTTTGGAGTTCTTCCTTGTTTCTTACGTACTGCGTTGACAGCCAGTTCACGTGATTACGTGGGAGGCATGATGATGTCACACGAATCTCCGCCCCCCACGGCCATCGAGCTCAACTCCATTACATTAAATGGAGAAAAATAGGTTCCAGTTATGACCATTACGCGTAGAATTTCGAAATGAAACCTGCCCAACTTTTGTAAGTAAGCTGTAAGTAATGAGTCTGCCAAATTTCAGACTTCCACCCACACGGGAAGTTGGAGAATTAGTGATGAGTCAGTGAGTGAGTGAGTAAGTGAGGGCTTTGCCTTTTATTAGTATAGATAAGAACTACACATCATTTAATGTAGAAGTCTTCTTATCTGATTTTTTGTGAGTATCTGAATGCAAGTACAGTATCGTACTTTAGTGGATGCTTAAGCAAGTTTGCGCTATAATGAAATGGCAGCAAGTACTGGCCTACTAAAATCTAAATAGTCCAAGCAAGCTTGAAGTCTTTGCTCATACACCTGTGCCAAGCCAGCATGTGTACTATAGACCTTGCAGAATGTATACTAAATGTCAGAACTACTGGATCTAATGGTTGTTAGTTATGGGGATTTCAAATACTGCACATTTTGCCACTTCAAATGTTTTTCAGTAAAGTCCTTCATCAAAAACCTTTCCCCAGCTAAGAATTTTTAAATTCTACAAACTAGTGTTTGTATATGATCTTAAAACATATAAATATCAATAAAGTAATATGTCAGTACATCTAGAAATTAAATTTGTATTTCTTTCATAGCAACTATCTCCTTAGCAAGCTGCTCATCAGATATCCAAATTAACAACAGCCTTAATGTCAAGAACACCATGACTTCTCGTATTTAAATAATCACTTTTCAATTGAACAAGATATTATCTGCATACCTTAACCATCGGTAACTCTGTCTGTAATGTTTACAAGTTCCTTTCTCTGGTAGAGGTTTGCCAGACTGAACTGCAGGGTCTCTGTAAAATTTCCTGTGTTGTTGAAATGTGGGAGCTTTGGAGAGAGAAAAAAACAAAAACATTACAAACATTCTGAAACGCAAAATATGTGGAACTGCTGGTAACAACCTATATAAAGTAGGAATTTATATTCCTTTAAACTTGTATGGAAAATGTAATGACATAAAATCTAATTAAGAGCAACAAGAAACTTCTTACAGTGGACATAAAAAGTCTACACATCTCTGCCAAAATGGCAGATTAAGTGTGATAAAAATGAACCCAAGTTACAGTAAATCCTGTCAGAACTTATTCTACCTTTATTGTAAAATTGTAATCTATACAAAGAGGGTGAAAACAAATCAGAAACTATTTAGTGAAAAAAGGAAAAGAAAACCATACATTTATCTCGGTATCATTTTTTTCTTACACAAAATCTGTGATTTTGGCAGGGTTGTGTAGACTTTTTATATCCACTATACTTTCTGAATCCCATGTGCTTTTTCACATACATTTTCTATTGAATGGAAGAGACACAATATACATAGCATATTTTGTGCTAATGCAATCATTTCATACCAGAAAGTGCAATACTCATTACCTCTATTCAAGAGAATACAAGAATTGCAGAATTCTTCCAGTGTGAAAAAAATGCATATTTGAAGACAAAAACACCTAGGGTCATCATCTAAAGTGGGTATCTCTTTAGGCATATAAATTGTAGAAGATAATGCAGCATTCCTTTTAATGTGATAAGAGCTGAAACTGTGGTAGTTCCTGTATACTGTATACCCACATAAAGAAAAAAAATCCAAAAACACCTATAATTTGCCTGCTGCACTACTACCCTTCTTGTTTTGTTCAGAGGCGAAAAGATGTTAGTTACACTCAAATGGTACAACATTTACATTTTTCTATTAAGTTGACTACTTTTAGATTTTACAGCGTACACCTGTACAGAGGTACAAACTCCCAAATTTTGCAGCGGATGTATGAATGGTAGACAATTACTGCCAAACAAAACCTTCTCATAACAGAAAATTTAAAAAAAAAGTTGATCTACATGTCACATTTGTCAGAACCAAGCTTACTTTTTCATCAACAAATCTGATTAGCTGACCAGAGAGACTTATTGACAAATAATCTGTAAAGATCTTCACATCATATTAAAAGAGGTTTCTGCAGTACGCAGTATCTCAATTATGAAAATGCATGCCACACTGAAGTAAACAGCAGGTCTTCAGAGAAATTATTATACCTGAAGTGACAATTCAAAACTAAATTTTGCAGGTATAAACGATGATCTGACTTGTAATGTGTTTATAATAGGCTACTTTCTTAACTTTAACAGGATAAAATATCTTAAAGACTATGAATTTATGCTTTAGTGTGATGCAGACTCTTAAAGCAGGAAATTCTGTACAATAAATACAACTTTGAGATGTTATTACTATTTCTATGCAAAATGAAGACAATAATTTTACAATAAAACTCAATGATTCTGCAGTTGTATTCAGCCATCCCTACTGTCATGCCAAACTCTTGCTGTGAAAAACGTGCAGGTGACCAAAACTCTACTTTCTAAGAAGAAAACTCACATTACAACAACTTTACTTATTTTACAGATTCAGTATGTATTGTGACAGATAGGGGGCGCTATCGCTCCTTTGAACCCCTGTCCACGACTCCAGACATCAGGTAAAAGTCCAAGATTCGACTTTATTCAAATGCCACAGTGCACAAAACACCCTCTCCTCCGCTATACTCATATAAATCACAATAATCACTAATAAACAATTCCTCCACTCCCAGACGCGTTGCCACCCTTCCACCCAGCTCAGCTCGCCGTCTGGGAGCTCCTGTAGTCCTTTTATATATCCTGACCCGGAAGTGTTCCCAATCCCCAGTCCATGTGATCTCAATCACTTCCAGGCCAGGTAAAAAGTCCTTTTCTTCACCCCGGAAGCACGTCATTCCCCTTGTCCATGTGTGCTTCCGGGACGTAGGGAAAATATCCGTTGTTCCTACCTGCAGCGTCCCCTAGTGGTCACCATAGCATCCAGCAGGGCTGCGTATAAAAACTACAATGTCCATGATGCCCTGCTGGTCTTCTGGGGACCTCCATACTGCAAGGAGGGCTCCACCTGGCGGCTTGGGGGTATTGGCCGGGATAAACGGCCGGCCACCCATCACAGTATATACTTCCAAAATAAAATGTCTTGATGCACCATTTAAATGAAATGGGGATCTTTTTAGATATTATTATTGAAGGTGGCACATGGGATGGATGGGCATCTCGACAAAGAATCAAGAAGATACCTTACCTGGATGAGAGCCCCCAAGTGGACAGAAAGGCATCCCAGCCAAGAGAGGGAAAGATGTCGCACCCGGACAAGGCTTTCCTAATGGATGTATGGACCTCTCAGGCAGAAGAGTAGATAGTTCCTTATTTGGGCAGAAAGCTTTAGACAAATGGGCAGGCATCCTGCCCTGGCATGTGTGAAGCAGTTTCCCTGGCTGGGATAAAAAAGGAGGACTGCCTCTGGGAGGTGTTTATTTCCGCAGTCACTAGACGGAAGCGGCCCTTGATATTGGCGCCCATTCAGCAGCACGAAATGCCGGGAATTGTAGTTCAGCAGCACAGCCCTGCTGGGTTCCATGGGTGCCAACAAGAGGGCAGTGCAGGGAGATGTACTGCCAGTTATGTAGGACTTCCATTATACCTGAAAGTACTTCCAACAGGCAACAGCACTGGCACTAGAAGTACTCCCGAGTCCTCAATAAAAGGGACCGCACTGCCTTGTTCAGGCGATTCGAAGATGGGAGAACAATGAGCAACACTCAACTGGAGGAGAGCAGTGAAGTGAAGAGAAGAGAGGTGATGGGAAGAGTGATAACTTTTGCTATGGTACTTTTTTTTGGAGGTATTTGTGCAATAAACACCCATTTGTTTGAACCCGGTACTGTCTTTATATGTTTGTGTTTGGGCTCTCTGGCCCTCCCTTGTCTTCACATTATATATAAGCACATATGATAAAAGAGTTTCAGAACATGGTCAGAATGCTGATTGGGAAACATATTGATCTAAGCAGGATGAAGAAAAAGAACAAGAAACAAAAACCTTTTGTTGTAGGAATTGCGGATATAATGTTTTCATGTGGAAGATATCAAATATATAAATGCTACCAGAGAATTTTAGTCCAAAACAAAGAAAGGATTTCTGTCAGAAACCTTTTTCTATATCAACATAAATAAATGAATTACCTGAGTTCTACTTCAGAAAAGGAACTGTAATCGAGAGTTTAGGGTATATTAAATGAGTGGAGAAACCATGAAACTTAATGGGCTTGCACTGGTTAAAATCAGAAAACCTTTTTCCTTAGCCCAGTAACCAGCAAAAAACTGAAATTCCTAATCCAAATAGGTGCCAGTCCTAGATTAGATGCATGCAGCTGACTTAGGTAGGATGGGACAAACTGCATAGACAATCAAGAAAAGTGGCAATGTCTGGCTTAATAGAGATTGGCTAGTAGCATGAAAACACCGAAATCTAGACATGCTGATTGGCTCAGGGTTAGCAGACTGCAAAGATAAGATGAACAACCATTTTAAACTGTTAATATTTCAAGTCATGAATGTTTCGTCTCCCCTTTGCAAGGCATATGTTCATATCAAAATCAAGTTTGGATGGAAAAATCAATGGATGTCCCCATTATACACAAACTAGAAATTGTGTTGGTAGCCCTACGTAAATAGCAAATCTCAAGAAATTAATTTTATCTTAGGCATTTAAAAGACAGGCATTTTATTTCAAATAAGACCATGCTTTTAAACTGTTTCAAGTTATTGATATAAACCAAAGACATTTTTTAAAACCTGTAGAAAATGGCATATCCACTTAGGAAGTTAAACAGTCTAAGCATGAGCATGCTTAGGGTGGCAACAACAAACTATATTGACACAATATGCAGTGAAGCACAGGTGCTGTATCCTTTAGCTAGGCTTGCCAGATTCTTATATCTTAATTCTTTAAATCACCAACAAGAAACATTCTGCTGTTATTAGGATACAGTCGATCATAATTCGTTAATTTTATTAATATATGCATTACCCAATTATTACAAAACCAGTAACGGCGTACTGCACGATAACGTGTAGTGAATACACTTGATGTGAGCATTCCTAGTTTACATACTCTGTCTCCGTTTAGCATTTGTTTGCGCAGAGGTTGATGCGCTTGCTGCTTCCTGAGCAGCTCCTCTTTTCTCCACCCTAACAGCTCGCTGCTTCTCTTCATTCGTCAGTATCTTTTCGCGTTAAAACTGATTAGGTTAGTTTTTGTGTTGCAATTACTTAGTACATTTTCTTAAACTTTTTCACTTAAGCTAGCACTTATGTCTTCAATCTGCCTCAAGAATGATTAGCGAAAATGGCAGGAAATGAGAACGGCGTCCATACGCATGTGCTGCATGGCTGCCCTGCTGTGCGCTGCCGAAAGTTGATTCTACAATAAAATAAAATAAAAATAAAAAGAGTAATAAAAATCATCATCCCGAAAGCGGATAGTAGACGTCACATAATATATGTGTACCAAATTTCAAGTCAATAGGTAAAACAGTTTGCGAGCTACAGGGGATTTAAAATCCTGGACATACAGACTAACAGCCATGGTAGCATATTATATAGGAAAATTAGACAGGTTACCTCACAATAAGGTCAAGTCAGGTTGAGGAGCATGAACTGGTACAGCATATTGCTGCAACCACCACACAACAAAACTGCTCAGGATCCTGGTGGCACCGAGTGCTGCCGTGCAGCAGGTGATGCCTCAGCACCACACCAGTTCTGATCCCCAAAAGGCCTGACCCCATTGGCTCTCCGACAGTTTTGACTATTCCGAGTATGGGGGCTCCCGAAGGTTTTCCCCCATCCCCTTCATAATGCGAGTACCCTTCCTATGGGCGGCTGCAGCAGAGCTACTCCCGCAGAGAGCAAAAAGGAGTCCCGTCTGTCATTTCGTCATCACTGTGTTGTTTTTTTTTTTTTTGTAACCGGATTGCCCACCCTGTCACCAACTCCCATGATTTCTCTGCAAGTAGGAGGACCGCTTGCAGGGTCAGATGCAGTTTAAAGTCATACCAGAACAATACCTCATAATATATTCATATAAAATAAATCCAATTTTTAACTTTTGCTACAAATTAATCATAATATGTATTAGACAGTATATATATTTTAATAAATAGTTCATTGAATTAATATTGGAAATACTCAAAGCTTCTTCACAAACAGTTCTACTTGCCTTCTTTATGCTGCTTGCAGTTTAAGCTGCTCTAAACCAATTACTCCCCAATTATAAATTTAAACACAACACAAAAGTAAACATGCATGTGTATGTGTGTGAAGTGTACATTTTGTCCACACTGCAGGATACTGAGCCCAATTTCCCTGACTACAGCAGTGTTCTCCCCAGAAATTTTTTCCAGCCGGGTGGCAGGAAAAAGTAGCCGGGTGGGGCAGGATGGGGAAATTTGGTGGTGGGGAAAACTAAATGTGCACTATTTTTATTTGTTAATTATTATTAACTAGCAAAATACCCGCGCTTCGCAGCGGCGAAGTACTGCATTCAAATTTTTATTAAGAAGAAAAGTAAACCTTTTTAAACTGTGGGAAAATATGCCAATAATTATTTGTTAAGGATCTCTTTGTATACCATGTTGTCAGTTCGGCCCTCCGGTTGTAATATGACCAAGATGTGCGCTGAGCTTACTCTTGAGCATGTAACTTACAGTTGGCCATGTGAACAGTAATCTTGTCTCAAATCTCACAGCTTGGATTGCTGCTGTCATAATCGGTTTGAGTTTCATGGTTTGTTTCAATTACGACAGTATTTGCAGGACTTGTGTTGAAGAGACATTCGGCATCTGTCAAGCGTTGTTAAGCATACAACCGGTTTCATCAATAACTTCACATCCAGCTTTTGAGAGTTTAAACATTCATAAACATCAAAGTGTCCACTACTGAAATCGTCACCTGTCAATCAAAGATGTTTAAGAAGCATTGGCGGTTGTCGAAAGGTGTAAAATATTTGGCCATTTCGGTACACTTGAAAGTGACAACCGAACAATTCAGCGGCAACCATCAACTCACATGCAGAACCATAGGTGAAGGGCTTAAGCATTTCACTCTTCTAGTGCTCCTGTGTAGTATAATTATCTCCTGTACCATCATCAGACCACACCTTGAACCTGTCCCAGTCATTCAATACATAAGACACAATGTTCCTCCGGATATCAAGAGTGAGCCTGATATGGCCGTGCAATATGTAACAAAGAGAATGAAAAAGGTAGGTGGTATCTCCGGGCTTGGAAACCACTCGGTAAGTGACAGTTCTTTGTTGATGGTGATCACCTCGATAGACATGTTAATGGGGGTACGGTTGGAATGATAAAGGAAATGGGTACCTGAACAATGTAAAGTAAGTCTAAAATACCTACACAATATCTATAATCGTAATAAATGAACAATAAAACAGTGGAGAAGCCGTGGATTAAATAAAAAGGCTGTAGTTATCAGCAGGGAGACGTGAATCCCGTGGCGAAGCAAGGAAGGGAATGTAGAGACCGGAGTGACGGACGGCCTTATATAGGCAGGCAGCCAACAGCGTGGGAGGCGTTGGGATGGGGGACCCGAGCTGCAGGCTATGGACGTATATATGTACGTAAGTAGGATTCAGTTAGCGTTGGGAACCCGTGTACCAAATTTCTTGAAGATGGGCCCATAAGTAACAAAGACTGTTGAAAAGTTCAATATGGCGGCCGACAGTGGCATCATACCACCGAAATAAGTATGTACATTGGTTTCGGGTTAGCGCAGGGAAGCCGCCTACCAAATTTTGAGAAGATGGGGCCATGAATAAGAAAGTTTAACATGACGGACGTTGTTGACCGTTATGACCATTACGAGTAGGATTTCGAAATAAAACTTGCTTAACTTTTGTAAGTAAGCTGTAAGGAATGAGCCTGCCAAATTTCAGCCTTCTACCTATTCGGGAAGTTGGAGAATTAGTGATGTTGGAAAATTCAATATGGCGGCCGACAGTGGCATCATACCACCGAAATAAGTACATACATTGGTTTCGGTTAGCTCAGGGAAGCCACCTACCAAATTTCGTGAAGATGGGGCCGTAAATAAGAAAGTTCAACATGGCGGATGTTGTTGACCGTTATGACCATTACGCGTAGAATTTCGAAATAAAACTTGCTTAACTTTTGTAAGTAAGCTGTAAGGAATGAGCCTGCCAAATTTCAGCCTTCTACCTATTCGGGAAGTTGGAGAATTAGTGATGTTGGAAAATTCAATATGGCGGCCGACAGTGGCATCATACCACCGAAATAAGTACATACATTGGTTTCGGTTAGCTCAGGGAAGCCACCTACCAAATTTCGTGAAGATGGGGCCGTAAATAAGAAAGTTCAACATGGCAGACGTTGTCGACCATTATGACCGTTACGTGTAGAATTTCGAAATGAAACCTGCTTAACTTTTGTAAGTAAGCTGTAAGGAATAAGCCTGCCAAATTTCAGCTTTCTACCTACATGGGAAGTTGGAGAATTAGTGATGAGTCAGTAAGTCAGTGAGTCAGTCAGTCAGTGAGGGCTTTGCCTTTTATTAGTATAGATTATTTTCCAATGCTCAATATGACTTCTCTTTTTTAAGGTATGACAATTATGTCAGAATATTTTTATCAAATTTAAGAAGTATCAAATTCAGGATCCGGCAACTCTAACAAATATGTTTAATAAAAATTGTTATGACAAACCAAGAGGCATAAGTATTGTTGCTGTCAGGAAGAAAAGTGAAAACAATGAAAAAAAAGTATGGGAAACCTAATGAAGAAAAATTTAAAAATATTCTTTAAAGCCAACTTGCATATGCAGAAGATGTCTTCAGTTAAATATTTATTCTTCTTTTCTTCCTTGACACCCAGTTGTCTGCAGCTTTCCCATAATCAAAGTCCCCAGGATCTGGGCCCTCCAAGGAGATCTGTATGAAATTATTTAGCGTGCTTTGATTCATGCAATTTCTCAAACATGTCTTGATCCTTTTAAGGGCAGAAAACCTCCTTTCACATTTAGCTGTGCTCACTGGGATCACTAGCCCAATATGAGCTAGTCTGGCTAAATTTGGAAACGACTGTGAGCTCTGATGTCGTTGTCATTTTTAGTAAAATCTGTTTTGGACTGAAGTCTTTGTATGATTGACTTCTGATAATTTTTGACACAACTGTCCATTCTTGCCTGCTACTTTCAAATTTTAAAATTGGAGGGCTACCACTTTGGAGTAATGATCGAAAAGAATTTCAGCAGACTCACTTGAATCATAAGTTTCTGCAATGAAAACTTTTGAAAAGCTGGAAATAATTGGCAAGTCAGGGAATCTAGCATCTAGGTGCTTGACAACTGTCTCTAGGTATTTATCATATATTGCAGTTTTGAATGACATTACATCACTCTGTGTATAAACAATGCAGAGATCTGACCATTCTTCTGCCAGACAATGATGAAGGCTTTGAAAATATCTCCCAGGAATTTCTTTCAACTCCATGATGGACAATTTTGTGGGGAGCAAAATGGCTCAATTTCGGTAAGATTGACATCTTGCTTTTGCCAAGCCTTAAATAGTTTGGACAACAAAGGTAATACGTCTGAAAGCATCATCAGAGAGGAAACAAAATTGTACGTTTTAATACATCTGCTCAATCCTTCAGCTGTGATGTCATTTCATTCAGTGGCCTCTCTTTCCAGCACAGCTATGGCACTCATCATACACTGTCATAGTGAATGTACTACAAAGCCATGATACAGCCATCTAGTGTCACTGGCCATTTTCAGCTCAATCTGGGGAATGTTCAGAGTATTTTGGATTTCTGTTAAAAACTAGCCATTGAGATGTCTGTGGTTTCATCAAACAGAATACTGTAAAGATTTTCAGCGTGTATATTTTTCAGTATGTTAGATATTATTTCTGATGCTAAGACATCCAGTAGCTCTTGCATTATTCTTTCAGAAGTGTAATGTGCATTTTTACCAATATTGAGATGTTGTAAAAAGGAACAACCTATTTCTTTACAGTGTTCCAACAGCTTTTCAAACAACGTTGTATGTGGCAACCAAATGTTTTGCCAACCAATACATGGATCTTAAAGCTCCCACAAAGGCATCTCTCAGTAAGCTATTTAACACAGATACAGATCTTTCAATTTGACCGATTCCAGTTTGCTCTAGAGCAGAGATGTCACTTCCTGACGCCCTTTTTCTGATATCTGACGGGTTGTTCCACTAGTCTTTTTTTTTTATTTTATCAGTCCTCTTTTCGCCCACCCACCTCAACATCCTTGTGAACAGCTTGTGAACTGCTGCTCCATCCCTGCTATTAGCATGTACAGCCCCCTCTCACCCATACTCCTTGCTGCTGTATTAAGCTGCTACGCCCCAGCTATTATCATGTACAGCCCCCTCTCGAAAGTCCACCTTCCCATACTCTTTGCTTGTGAACTCCGCTGTGCCTCATTCCTGCTATTAGCTTGTTCAGAATTGAGTGATCAGCAATACTGTATCCCGCTCTGTGCCTCTCCCACTTGTGATCCTGCTTCTAAAGTATTTGCCCATCTGCCTGCTTGTCCATTGCCATCTCTGCAGATCATTAACCTGCTTGTGCAAAGTCATGCAAGATGACAGCCGGATGCTCAACTAAATTAGCCGGGCACAGTGCCCGGCTAAAAGACGCTAGGGAGAACACTGTACAGTCTCTAACCTTTACAGCTCTCCTGAATTTAACTGTAGTTTCTCATGCCGTCTACCCCAATAATAAGTTAAATTAAAACACTGAAAAAAGATTTTTGATTAAATGGTTTTACTGTCAACATAAACACACAAACCATGCAAACAACTGAATAATTGTTATTTTATAATTGTTGAGTTTTTACTGAACATTCAAAACAAAGGTTTAGGCAATCAAATGTAATGCCATAAAAAGGTGAAAGGAAAGTAATCCAAAATCAAATAGTGATCACTGTCTACTTTACAATTTCTGAATGATTTTGTTTTCCAGATGGTCCTGATATTTGAGTGCCATCTAATGGATTATAAAGGTACTTATAAACTAGCAATGAAGTAAGCCACATAAAATTCAATTCATCAAAAACATGTAATTAAAACAGTTAAATAGCTTTCCAGAACATTTAGCTGTGGCAACTAACTCTTCTAAAGCTTGTGTACTGAAATAAGAGGTAATATCTTCTGTCCTTGGGCATCCCTCTGTTGCTACCACATCACTTTTTCAAACAGTTTTAGAAAAAGAACATAACATCATAAGAGTTGATCTGCTCTTCCATGGTCAGAACAGAATCCACATTGTTCCTCCTATATCTTCGGCTCAAACATCAGATGGATTCTTTTCTGTTGCACCCTTGCATATACCTTACCTGGAAGGCAGAGGAGTGTGATTCCTTTGTAGTCGGAACACACCCTCTTGTAACCTTTATTAAATATGAGAAATACCACAACAGCCTGGGATTTCAAAGGTGATTTACACCCACCCCCAGACGTGTTCAATGCTGCCTCCTGAATAGGAGGGCATATCCACTGGTTTGAGGAATTCCTCAGAGTGTTCCTTCTAATGCTCAACAACTTCCCCAAAAGAGCACATCATCAGCAAAATAGTCAGCCCCTCTCCATCACTGCTTTATACAGTCTGGGTGAGGTCAGGCCTCCACCTCCTAAGGCATCAAACTGCTTGCTAGTACAACCTCAAGGTCATCCAATAGTTTTTACCCATGGCCTCTCCAAACTCCTCCCTTGCTCAAGCTTTTGCTTCCATAAGCACTTCTGCAGAAATCCTCTTAGTCTGTTGGTACTACTTTGTGCTATTTGTTGTGTGCCAATTGCTATTTGTTCAAAAATGTGTTTTTTTGAATGCAGTAAGAGCAATGTCTGAATATTTGGTGTTAAGTCAAATTTGTTAACAGTGAGTGTTTGACTTCGTCAACATTATGTCTTGTCACCACTGCTTTTTGTCTTTTTCATCAATAGGGTATCATGGCATACCTGAAGATCTGAGGGTATTTAGTTGTGGAATCCAGCGGTAGCACTGATGCTTCATGAAGATGATGTTGTACTCTTTGCCTCAACTGACTGTGAGCTTTAGTATGCACATGGGCATTTTGCTGACAAATGTGAAGCATCTGAGATGAGGAGCAGCAGCTCCAAGACTACGGTCATACTTCTCTTTCAGAAAAGAGTGGATTCTTTCCTTCAGACATGGGGGTTGGGTGTGTGTGTCGGAGTCTGTTCAATAACTGCCATTAGGGGAGGAGTTCAAGTATTTTAGGATCTTATTCACACGTGACAGGAAAATGAAATGTGAGCAACAAATGAATTAGAGCGGAAGCAGCTGTTTTGTGGGCACTGTACCAGTCTGTGGTGGTGAAGCGGGAGCGGACCCTAAAGACAAAACTTTCAGTTTACCAGCCTATCTACATCACTGTCCTTACCTATAGTCATGAGCTAATGACTGAAAAAAAAAATGTGATGACAATACAAATAGCAATGCCTTGAAATGCTTGCCCAGTCCAACCCCCGAAGGATGGCCCTCAGTAGACCTGCTCAAGGCATATCCCACAGTGTGAAGAGACTGTGGCAGACCCAGGACACTCTGGAGGGACTGAATCTTTTGACTGGCTTTGGAACACATTGAAATCCTCTAGGAAGTACTGGAATCTCTAGCTGGGGACAGGAAAGTCTGGGCTGACCTGCTTGGTAAGCTAGTACCATGGCCCTCATCAGGAAAAATGGTTACGAAAATGAGATAAGAACATTAAATGATGCTCATGTATAACTTAAATTATTATTATTATTATTATTATGATTATTATTAATGTAGCAACATATAACTCAAATCATCTATTAGAATTTCTTTGTTTAAATACTAATATCAGCCAATTATTATTATTTTTTTTTTTTTTTAAGTATTACCTTTACATAATGAATGCTATTGCAAAATCCAGATTTGGCTAAATTTCTATAATCATAACCATGGCATGTTTAACAGCCTTCTCAGATTAACAATGTAGAGTTAGCAAAAAGGACTCAACAAAAAAGGTTGGTTGAGCAGTCACCTTAGCCTTTAAACCAGCCTACCCATAAATGTATTTTTTTTGTTTATTTTTTAATCATACATTAGGCACACAAGTTTGAAATGGAGTGTAATGCAGACCAATAATCAATTTATTTTTATAATTACCTATTTTGCTATATCTTACTATTTGCTCTGTTGCAATTATTTTTGAATTAAGAACAAATCCAAGATCTAAAGTAGCTTTTAACCAGTTGACCAATTTAGTAAGTATTAAATTTGTATTATTTATCTCCCTCATGAAAGTTTAAGGTAAAGATGCTACTAGAATATGAACAACACTGTTTATTATGCCTTTTTATGTACTTGTTCTCTTTGTAAAAAATACTAAATGTGTCACTGCTGTTTCTGATTTACTACACCCCTGGTTCCAAGCTTGGATCAGTGGGAGTGACAGTATACTACTCCTGCATCATAAGGCAGGAGGCCATGAACCAGCCTTGAATGGGGTATCTAAAATAACATACAGTATTTACATCTACTCAAAATTCTGAAAAGAATCAAGAAAATATGTAATGTGTTTATGTGGTTTGTGTTAATCAGAAAGCTATGGTTAAAGAAAACTTCAAATCAAAGATTAGTTGGACAGATATAAAACAGCTTAAAAACAAGTGAAATGGTGTGCTGTTACTAATAATCTTACAAGGCTACAATAAGAAATTCTCACATACCTGTTTCAGTTCTTGCACGTGGCTGGATGTACTGGAATTTCACTGACTCAACTAGAATATTTAGCTTACGGTAGCAATATGTACAGTTGAATTCCTTGTTGTAACCATAAGAGAGGTTCTAGGAACACAAAGAAAGATATCTCAAGTGATTTGTTGTATTCTTACCACAAATATATGCATCTTTTGTGACTTACCATTAATAGTCCTTTCTCTGAACAATTAAGACATCCAACCACAAATTCACAATTGCTTAGTACCAAGTCAGCTGGCACTGCTCCATTCAGGTCCAAGTATCCAAGCACATCTGAGTAATGGTGTATTATGCTATGACGAAATGCTGCACTTATGTGTGCATTGCATTTCTCACACTCAGCAGTGCATGGATTTTTCTTTGTAATAGTGAGATCTGCTGTAATCTTGCACCTTTTGATAACACAAAACAACACAATTATTTTAGACAATGACTATTTTGATTATTTTTTTTATCACAGTTGTTTTTATAGAGTTTATATATTAACCTGAAGATATGTTCACTTCAGCAGGTTGAAGAAAATAATACAATTTAAATATCTAAAATCAGTCAAAAAATTCCAATCAATTTCTCTGTGTGTTGCAAAACCTTTGGCATTCATAACACCATCAATTCACCCTTGCATTTACTCTGCAAGATCCTGAATACATGCTTCATGGATGCTGTACCAAGCACAAATATTTAATTGTGCAGTTTCTGCAAACCAGTTGGTTGCTTTGAACAATCCTTTCCATTTCTTTTACTGTGGCAAATTAATGTACACCACCATTGCAAAAAAATAATTTCAACTTGAAAAATACCAAAATGATCCTTTAAATCATTTGATATTTTAACTTTAGAGGCACTAAACTGGAAGAATTAATAATGTAGTAATGGATTCTTTTCACTTAGTACACTCTTTTAAAATATATATTTACCTTTTTAACAATTCTGAAACATCTATATATCTATATATATATATATATATCTATATATATATATATATATATACAGTATATATATATATATCTATATCTATATATATATATATCTATATCTATATCTATATCTATATCTAAAAACTCAGCAGGAGTGTAGGAGATGCACTGCAGTACTTCAAGCAGCTGGTGGCCACACCAGATACTGACTGGTACTTTTGATTTTGAGCCTCCCTTCATTCAGGGACACATTGTGAAACATTTTTGGTTTATGTCATATGGTGTTGACTCTTTTAGTGTTCATACAAATATGTACACATTAAGTTTACTGAAAGTAAAAACAGTTCAAAGTCAGAGGACATTTCTTTTTTTGCTGAGTTTTATATATATATATATATATATATATATATATATATACACACACACAGTAATCCCTCCTCGTTCGCGGGGGTTGCGTTCCAGACCAAAGCGATAGGTGAAACTCCGTGAAGTAGAAACCATATGTTTGTATGGTTATTTTTATATATTTTAAGCCCTTATAAACTCTCCCACACTGTTTATAAATATTCCCCGCAGAGTTATACAGCATAAGCCCTTTGTATTCTCTTAGATATTAGGTAAGATTCATTGAAATTATGTATATAAACACACTGTTTATATACAGTAAAACCTAAATATTATTTTAAAGATATTAAGTGTCTCCGATATCACATATGTTACAGCCATTACGATAGACAGGCCACCAGCAATAAATACGTACAATGCAAGAAAAATAGTGTACAGTAAATGTGTGTACAGTGACACTAAACGTACGTACATGTACTAAGTACTGTAAGTAGAAAATTAATTATGGTTACTCACCAACAATGACACGATGACTTGTCCGATAACAATGAGTTTAATTTTACTGCACAACAAAAGAGAGCGTTAAAGCTCTTCCAAAGGAGCCTCTTCAGGCAAATGTGAAGCACTGCCGTTGTTTGTTCTTCTGGCAGTCTTCAATCCAAATCCCTAAAGCAGATTCCATCCAGACTACTGCCTTATTACATCCACTTACAACTCGTTTTGCACCCTGGCTAAAAGGACACTGCGGCCGTAGATCTTATATTCCTTTCCTACTTTTTAAATAAAAAGAATCATAGCCTTCAACAAATCCAAAATGTTTACCTTTTCGGCAATCGTTAACATCTTCCGTTTGCACTTGGGCACGGCCCCTGAAGGAGTAGCAGATCATTTTGGAGCCATAATGAAGGGCTTGACTATGCACAAAGATAAACACAAAAGAGCACAACTCTTTACACAGTGAAACACGTTGATGCTGAATGAGCGAGACGAGACTTCCTGGTTAACACTGCATTCATCGCGCAGGAACTTAACTGCGTGCTCTGATTGGTTAGCTTCTCAGTCATCCGCCAATAGTGTCCCTTGTATGAAATCAACTCGGCAAACCAACTGAGGAAGCATGTACAGGAAGTAAAAAGACACCATTGTCCGCAGAACCCCGACAGCGAAAAATCCGCGTTATATATTTAGTTATGCTTTCATATAAAATCCGCGATAGAGTGAAGCCACAAAAGTCGAAGCGCGATATAGCGAGGGATTACTGTGTATGTGTGTAGATAGATATATAGATAGACAACACTCATATATTAATGACAAAACAATTACATTAACAATCATGTTACGTTATTTTTAAAATTTTTCCTTTTCTTTTTCATAACTTCTTTAACACACTACTCCGCTGCGAAGCGCGGGTATTCTGCTAGTAATTAATAAAGCCAAGGACTTCATGTATATTAATTATGGAGTTTTCACCTTGTACCACTTCGTATCACCAAAGTTAAAGTGCAAAACAGACGTTATACATCTTGTCTGACACTGAATTTTACTTCAAAACAGAAACTGCTTCTAACACTACAGGTAAAGCTGCAAGAAAAGCTCTTGATGTTTAGATTAATTTCCTGAAGTATTCCATGTCATCTCAGAATTCATCATACAGTGTGTCTGTGGTTGCTGTTGAATTCTTTCAGAAAACTGACAAAATGAATGCATAGCTTAATTTGCCACACTGTTCTATGTTCTTGTATAGCATGAAAACCTCATTAGTACATCAGCATGTTTTACAGAATTCAGCCCATTCCTTCTTTCTTTATCAATTTAATCATTGATCTTCTGAATGAAGGTTCTGATGATGATCTTGAACAACGGGAGAGCAAGATATCCACAAATAACTAAACAAAGCTAGCAATGTTTTCATGACACTTAACAATATTTGAAAGTCATCCACTACAACAACCAAAACAAGCAGAACCTATATCAAAAGTGTGACATGTCATATCTCCTATATGGTTCAGAATACACACACACACATATACATAATTAGGGGTGGGACTCGATTAAAAAAATTAATGTAGTTAATTAGAGGCTGTGTAATAATTAATCTTGATTAATCGTATGTAATCACACATGAAAATTTGCCCCAAATCGCAAATGTTTTTTTTTTTAATTTAAAAGGGTTTTAGTGGGCAAGAGAATCAAATAATAGACATGGACATGAATATTGTAAACTGAAGCTCTTCTAATTTCTGGAAAAAAAAAATGCTTTTAAACTGCATTTCAATTCAAAACAGAAAAAAAATATCATCCCTGGATAAAATTGGGCAGACTTAAAAATAAAGTGGTATTTTAAGTACTTTAAGTACATTTTGAGAATGGTATTGTCTTTAAATATTAATAAGAAAAATTTCAACATAAAGTGCAGTTTTTGTTCTTAAAAAAATAAGGCAGAAACATAAAATGTAATTTGACCAGCTTCACCTTTAAACTCTGAGTAACCTTAGCCAAAATTATTTTGTACATTAGGCTAAACAGTGTGATCATTGAACATTTTGTAATTAGATGTAATTAGAATAACTAACGGTCACGGAAGTCCAATGATCCCCAGGAAGAGCCACAAAGTCCGCTTTCTGTAATGCATCTAATTTTGCTTGCTTTTCAGTGTGCACAAAACCATGTTTTTATCAAGGCTTCCGTCGGGTAGTGTTTTGAAATGAAATTTGCCTCTGGTTAGTCCCAGCAATGCTCTTTCTTTCGACTCGTGTGCATCAATATCATCGATATACCAGGAAATCATGCACTGACAAAAGTTCCCCTGTGCTTGGAATGCAAACTGTGATTAAATGCGTTATTTTTTTAACGCGTTATGGAGTACATGCATCGAAGCTTCTCAGCTGTCCTTGTGCTAAGAAAAGGAAACATTTTAAAAATAACGTAACATGATTGTCAAAGTAATAGTTTTGTGACCGTTATGAGTGTTGCTGTCATCAAGGATTTGATCATCATTATTTCTTGCAATCAGGTTCGTATTTGGAGGATGTGTTTATTTAATGTTAGGTAAGACCCGGCACTTAAAAGTTTCTTGCTACAGCAATTTTAACTCCGTTACAAAGTGATCCAAAGTCTCGTTTATACCTCGTGTCTTCTCAGTAAACTTGTATGTCGCGAATACCATCATTCGCCGTAGGCATGACAAACGGCAGCAGGAGTGTGTCTATAAACTTAATGTAAACTTACGGTTCACGCCGTGCATTGTTTCCGCAGTAGCTATACTTATGAATATGCTTGTATTTATGAATACGCTTGTATGCATCACTTGCTTCATAATCTTTTTCTGCCTTCTCAATTGTGAAATGGCGTTTTTTGTTCAGCACTGTTTGGAGGTCTTCCTTGTTCTCTATGTACTTACGTAGGAGGCGTGATGATGTCACACGAAACTCCGCCCCCCACAGCCATCGAGCTCAACTCCATTACAGTATATGGAGAAAAATTAGCTTCCAGTTATGACAATTACGCGTAGAATTTCGAAATGAAACCTGCCCAACTTTTGTAAGGAAGCTGTAAGGAATGAGCCTGCCAAATTTCAGCCTTCTACCCACACGGGAACTTGGAGAATTAGTGATGAGTGAGCGAGTGAGTGCTTTGCTTTTTATTAGTGTGTGTGTGTATATATATATATATATATATATATATATATACATATACATATATACATACACATACACACACACATATATCATATACACATATATATACATATAGTGCATCCAGAAAGTATTCACAGCGCATCACTTTTTCCACATTTTATGTTACGTTACAGCCTTATTCCAAAATGGATTAAATTCATTTTTTTTCCTCAGAATTCTACACACAATCCATAATGACAACGTGAAAAAAGTTTACTTGAGGTTTTTGCAAATGTATTAAGTGATGCACTGTGAATACTTTCCGGATGCACTGTGTGTGTGTGTGTGTGTATATATATATATATATATATATATATATATATATATATATATATATTTTTTTTTAACCAAACTTTTCTAATTTCTATATTGTTCCCAAAACACAGAATTTGGGAAATAACACATCACTTAATTAGCCCAGGAGTCCAATTAAAAACAGAAGCTGGTTGGAAAAAAAACCTGCAGCGACGGGGGGCCACAGGACCGAGGCTGGGAAACACTGCTCTAGCACCATGTACAGTACATATATACAAAACATTATGTTTGGACATAGTGTTATGAATTATCCAAAATGAACTAGCACAAAAATTCAAAGACAACTTACTATTTGGGTTCAGAAGAAGCATGTAATTCTTTCAAACAAGGCCCTATCAAGTAATCCTGTCAGTCCCTACGTTAGAACTACAGAATCAATGACCAATACCCTTTGAATTACTGAATCAAGTCTATTTAAATGTGATGAATATGCTAAATAATTAACAAAATATACACAAACAATTAAAATATTCCTTTGCAACCTAAAGTTATATTGAAACACTGCTCCCTTCCATCAATATAAATTCAGAATGTATTGAGCTCAGTCAAAACTTTGTGACTATCAGCAAAACTGCCTGGCCTTCTACTTTGGATCCTAGTTACATAATTCTAAGGATCATTAAGTCATTCCTTCCATCATTCTGGTCACTGTCCTACTTTTCCATTTTAGAAGAGGGAATATTACACATTCAAACCTAAAAATAATGGGGGAAGATTATTTCATTAGTTAAGTTAGAAGAAACATACATGCTTACTCAACTAACTTTCACTTTTACTTCATTTAAGCATAGATTTATCACGGTAACTGAAATTGGCTAAATAAACGAATGCATTGTAAAACAAATCTCTGGAAGTCTTCAAAACTAAAATAAAGATTTGATATTAAATTAGGAACTTCAGAATACTAGATGGGGAAATACTAAAGATCTGGAATATAGGTTTTGTTTCTAATGCTACTTTTAAAAGGTTTTTTGAGTGATTGTATATCCATCTTTAACACTGTCTATAATACCTAAAAAAGAAGAGCAAAATGATAAGTAAAATAGCTTTAAAAGTAAAAGCTGATCAATTACCTGTTGCACTGTAAAGATATGGTGATTTCATTTGCTTCTAAAGTGGCTATGTCTTCACCTAACTGCAAACCAAGTAGTTTAATTTCTGTGCCTTTCCTTGGTTCACTGCTCTTTATATTCTCCACAAGATGACTAGTTGTTTGTTCAGCACAGACATCATCATCATCATCATCAGATACAGTGTCAACAAGAACAAAATTCCCATCTTCCTCATCTGAGCTGTTTGAACAACTATTGCTTCTGGGAAGGTTCTCTTTCAAGTTGCTCTCCATAGCAGGGTTTTCGTTCTGACATGAAGCATAAGTAGATGACGTTTTTAGCTGCTGGTAGGGAACAAATTCAATTCCAGATCTTTCTGCATCAATGTCTCTTTTTAGCTGTATTAAAGAATAATAAAAAAAGTCAAAAAGTACACATTTGTAGGTTTCTTATGCATAACTTCTATTCTGGACACGTAAAAATGTAGACCTGGATAGACCAGGTCACCCTATCCTCTTTAATACTTCCCAGATTCTACAATGCCTTCAGAAGAAGATGATGCCTCCAGAATATTCTGCCTCTGCCCCTTAGTCTTCTCCAAGTAAGCTTTAGTAGATAACAAACTACTGTATAAGAATCATCCAACAGGCACTTCATCTTTTATACAACACACTTTCAAGTTTAATTTAAAACTATAAAAAAATACCAAATTTCCATCAACAATTCCAACAAACCCAATTCTAAACAAGTTGGGACAGTTTAGAAAATGCTAAAAAAAACCAAAAACAAATAATTTTTAAAATTACTTTGTATTTAACCAATCACAGTATAAAGAATGGGTACTTCATGTCTTACCTAGTCACCTGCATTGTGTTTAAAGATATATGTTTAATCTGACATTTTTTTGCAACATTTCCCAAAAAACTTGGGAAAGGGGTGATTTAGAACTTTTAAGGATGTGACAAGCTGAAATAACAAAGCAATGTGAGACAGGTAATGTTAAACTGATGAGGAAATATATAAGCATCCAACAAAAAAAGGCAGTCTTTCAAGGGCAAGGACGAGATGATGCTCAGCAATTTACCACAGTGTAAACAAATCATTTTGTATAGGAATTTCTGCAGCAGTGGTAATATTTCAGCTGCTGATGTCTGTAAATCAACATATTTCGTGTTTTTTTTTTTTTAAGTACCACTAAAAATGTATTGCCCCCTACATTCCCATAAACGGCATATCACAAATATTAGCACTGCTATGGAGATTCCCATACCTACAGTATGTATGATGCAAAAAAAATATCAGTGTATCAAGATAACACAATGAAAAATACTGTAAAAATGTTAATGCAAGGGTGTAAACATTTTTCATTGGACAACTTTGTTGTCCAGCAGCATTTTTAAATTGCATTGTTTATCTTGTAAGAGTGTTCTTAATCACTAACCACTGACTAATCAACTTGCATTAAGAGTTTAAACCTAATAATCTTATGAATTATATGATTAATTGAAATTTGCATTAGGAAATTGAATTGCCTTTATGTTTTGCAACTCCTGAACACTTAATTTGTGACAGGTTAAATATAATGTGTATACATATGCACATTATTATAGTACATAAAGTTATACAGAGAGGCTACCAAGAGGCCAATGGCATCTTTGAAGGAACAGGACTTTATGGCAAAGAATAGTCATTGTGTACTTATGACAACAATATCACAAGTGCTCCAAAATGTAGCTTTTATGGAAGGGGTGCAAGAAAAAAAAGACACTTCTCAAGAAAGGTCATATTAAGTCTCACTTGAGCTTTGCCAAAATCCACCTTGATGATTCCAAGTGGAAGAGGCCAAGTGGAAAAAAGCTGTTATGGTCAGATGAGACCAAAATCAACCTAGCTGGCCTCAACACCAAACAGTACAGCGGGTGGAAAACGAATACAGCTCACCATCCAAAACACCATACCTACAGTAAAGCATGGAGGTGGTAGCATTCTGTTATGGGCAGATTTCTCTGTAGCGAGGACTGAGGTACTGGTCAGGGAAGAAGGAAACATGGGTCAAAATACCATCAAATTCTTGAAGACAGCTTGGTGCCTTCTGCCAAATAGTTGAAGAAGGGAAAGAAATTCACCTTTCAATTTGAGAATGACCCAAAGCACAAAGCAAAATTCAGCACACATTGGCTGATGGAGATATAGGTCAATGTCCTTAAGTAGCCTAGTCAGAGCCCAGACTTAAACCCTATTGAAAATCTGCGGATAGGATTTGAAGTCTGAAGAAGTCCACCAACTGTCACTATCCAATTTGACTGAACTTGAACAGTTCTATAGAGGCGAGTGGGTAGTATCCTAACAGACTCGAGCTTGTAATTAAAGCAAAAGGTGGTTCGACAAAGTAACATCTGGTTACTTCGACTTGGATGTTATAGGTTGCACCGATTAAATAAAGCTGAAATAAATGTTTCTGTGTTTTCATTTTAGGCTGTACAGCAACAAAATGTGAAAGGGTCATTTCTTGCTAAATCAACCATTGGCCACGTACTTTGGACTCAAAAAAGTCAGGAAAAATTACGAGGTGTACCCATGTTAGTTAGAAGACACCCTGTAAAATTGTTCTGATGTAAGATCAATACTTCCTAACGTACAGCCAGTTTACTGAGGTTGGAGGGGGTATCAGTTTTATCCGGCCTCATTTATTCATCAAATTTCATAAGTCACCCACAGTAACCCACACACAGTTTTGATTTTTTTTTTTTTCCTTATTCAGATAACTATACAGGCGTTCTGCAAAAGCAATAAGTAAAAAAAGTAACAGTATCAGGGTTTGAACATCAGACCTCTCAAATCCAAAAATCATTTTTGATTTCATTTTCAGAGCACCCTAACAGCATGTGGGAATATGCAAATAACTTTTAAAGTAGGTTTAATTTATTCTACGTTGTCCCTTCTATTCTATTCTAATAAAGCAGACCTTCATGCAATTAAGGATATATCAGAAGGAGTCTAAATTCTTAATTTCTATCCGAAACAATTAAATAACTGTATAAAAAAAAAAACTAAACTATAACGGTGCACTGAATGGCCAAACTAGTCCAACTGCCATGGCTGCTTTAGTGTTGTAGGAAGACATCGCAAAAGGAAGAATTAGAAGACAGAGCGTATTTATAGATGACAACTGGCTTCTAAGTTGATTTCGATTTCTAAGACCTATCCTCTTGGAACTGTGTGCTGAAATGGCGTTGGCTTTGTAAAGGCAGACTTTGAAGAATTGTTTTCTACGTGCTCTTTTGCAAGTTCCATTTACTCACGGGTTTTTTAGCCACAAAAGCTTTCAATGTGAACTTGTTAACTGATTGGGTATGTCTCAGTCATAACTGAGTTGCACCATGCCAGCTGTATGCCACTTGTCAGAAATTTGCAGCAACGTCTGGCTTTCCAAACATAAAAATCAGCCAGGGATGAATCACCAAAAGAATAAGCTGCCAATACATCATATATAGCAGGAGTGCCTAAACGTCAGCTCCACATAGCTACAGGTGCTTTTTCCAACTACTGCGATAATAGGCAAATAGTTATTTTAAGGATAAAGAGCAGAGAATTTATCAATTGTGGTGCTCAGCACCGACTGTACACTGCAAAGGTACCTTCAGAGAATGAATTTGCTTATGTAAATAGAAAGCATTTCCACTCTGTTAACATGCTTTCTTATGTGAATAGAAAGCATTTCCACTCTATTAACATGCTTTCTTATGTAAACAGAAAGCATTTCCACTCTATTGATGTTCTGCTCTATAGTGCACAGAACGTATGTTGCACTGTACAAGCATGTAGTGTTCTGCATATATAATGTGGCACACAATCATGGCTTGCCCATACCTGAAAGCATTACAACTTCGTTTGAATGTAATTAGCAGAATGTAAAAACAGGTAATCAGATGCAGCATTTATTTTTTAACCAATTAATTTAATTTGTACTCGATATCATATAGTTCAGCCTTTATATTCTTTAGCTCATTGGCCACATTTCTTACAGCATCCAATATTGCATTTTGTGACTCAGAACAGCGTCTGTCTACACACAGCCAGATAGTCACCCAGTGGTTCCTGAGGCAGAGGTGTGTGTGTGCAGCCAGCACCTGAAGATGTGCTCAGCAAAGCAGTATAATCACTGCCTGACCATCACAAAGGGGTCAGCTTTTGTACAGGCTGTGACTTGCATTTACATATCGACTGTGATATCTGACCACTTATTTTTTATTTCAGGCACTGTGTAACTTTCGAGTGTCTCCGCCATGCTTTTGTTGCTTATTCCACTGCTTAAGCCAACAAATAGTACGTTTTTCCTTGCCTTCACTTCACATGCTTTTGTTATTGTCTTTTAACCAAACACGGAACGGAAGGTGATATTTAAATTAATTTGCATATTAAAATATGCAAAATTCTGGGAGGAGTCAGGGTGGGGTGTTACATTTCATGCTGACCGGCATTTATGGAGCATTAGTTTGCAGAAGCTGGCTTATGCATGGTTCTGTGCAACCCACATTTCCACTTTTGTCCGTACTCCATGTTTTAAGTGTGAATTCTATGCACAGCATTATAAATGAGGCTCCAGGTCTCTGGGATTATAAGCAAGCAGCATAAAGAATTAATTATTTTTTGTATTTGGTACACTGTATTACTCCCCAAGGGAAAATTGTCTTTTTGTGCAGTGCACCCCTGCAGCAATTTTCAGGTTAAGGGCATTGCTCAATGGGACAACAGAGTAGGATGCCTTCTGGCAGCAACGGGATTTGAACCGGCAACCTTCTAGATACCAGCACAGATCTTTATCCTCTGAGTCACCATTACACCCTAATTATGATGTCACCCCACATTTACAAGTAGAACTGAGAGATTTTTTTCAATTAAATCGTTTAATTCTAATTAATACTTAAAAGCAGGGGTAGACAAAGTCGTTCCTGGAGGGTATCAGATTTTTGTTCCAACCCAATTGTTTAATAAGAAATACTTATTGCTTAAGTAACACTTTTGTTTCATTTTAGTTGTCTTGCTCGTTAAGATTTTAACCCTTATTGCTTAATTTAGTCTTAAACAGCTGTATTCTCAGTTTTCAATTGCTCCTTATTAGCAATAAGATGCAAATGACAAAAGAAACCAGAATTTCTCAAATTAGCTTGTTTCCCATGTATACCTTCAAATCATTTGGATTATATCCTTAGAAAGGGGGAAAAATCTAGGAGATGAGAATGACAAGACATGGCAGACTTAATGCACTAACAACTCATGAAATCAAATTATTGACAAGGACTGTTTTCTAATTATGCAACTGGTTTGGAACAAAAACCTGCAACCACTGCACCACTCAAGGATTGACTTTCCCACTCCTGCTTTAAAGCAATGTTCAAACATGGATTTTTTTAAACCAAATGCTACAGTTGGATAGTGAAGCAAAGACTTTAATTTGATCAGCAAGTCATGTGTTCAGTCAAAACATTAATGCAAAGAATATGACAAGTGTTGATTCTCTTAGTAATGAGCTAGTTCCAAAGTCAGTTGTCTGGAATTAGTTTGGATATCGAAGATCACATATTGAACTAACCAATGTAAAATGCAAAGTTTGCAAAAAGATAATTGTGGTTAAATGTGTCAGCACATCCAAATTATTTCAGCTCTTTAAACAGAATGAACAGAATTAAATCAGTGCAAAAAATCATGGGACAAAGATAAAGTCTGTCCCCAGTTGCCAGTTTTAGTGTATTTTTGCCCTACTTATATCCCCTTAGACAACGTGATAGCAGTAAAAGCAGAGTGTGCCTTGTTTCAGTCCAGGGAAAGAATATACCTTCTTATCCTGCAACAGTGGCCAGGCTAAAACAGGGAAGAGAAACAACGAGGCTTTCTGAAATTGACAGTTGAAGGCCTATTAGAGCACATTTGGAGGAAGTGACTCTTTTTCAAGCAGGTCACTCTACAGTCCTGTAGTCATATCCGGCCTGTAACTCAGGTGACATAGGCAGTCATCTAGGGCCCCAAGCGTCCTTGTTTAGCCGCAATGGTATTCATTTTTTTTTTTTTCCCCCCGTACACCACTTGCTTGCAATTCAGCAGTAAGGGGCTACAGGTGGGTGGAAGGATAAAAGTAATTATATTTAGGTGTTTGATTGGTTCACTCTTACAAAGTGATATTTTGTAGGTAGAATATGTGTTCATTATGGGTTGGCAGGTAGGCAGCAAATTTCAACTGTGATACCGTATTGACACCTATCTAAGAGAAGACACAGCAATAAACTTTAAAGCTTAAAGCACACACACACTTAAGATGGCAGGGCCAGAGTAGTAATATCTATCTGCAGTTGCTATTAAATTTTTTTGTTAGGTAATCCACACAAGGGATTTCTCTACAGCATGGATTACTCCTCAAGAAAAGCAGTGTCTCACTTCAAATGAAAGAGAATTGATCTATAAATTATTTAACTAAATAATGAAGTGGAAAATTCCATGAGGGATGACTTGTGTGTGACAAAAAAACAGGGCTTGGACTGCTAATAGTGGTTAATAACAAAAATGATAATAATAAATAAACAATAAAAATATATATTTTTAATTTTTTACGAAAGATAGTTGAAAGTTTTTTCTTTGACGAAATATTTAAATAAATCATGAATCATCCACAGGTTTAAAAATAAACTGAGGTTTAATTTTTTTGCCATATTACCCAGCCCTATTCACAATTAAGCACAACTAAATATTTTATAAGTGACAATAATAAATTAATAAAACTGATGACCACAATGGCGGCACATCAATTAATAATGCAGTCTCAAAGGCACATATTGGAGTCCTGGTGGACCCACTGTTTGTTTAAGGTTGACTGTACATTTTCCTTGTGTCTGAATGAATTGTGTTTTATTAGTTTGTTTTCTGGAAGATACAAATGGATAAGTCTAGGTGACAGTGGGTGTGTATTTGAGTATGCCCTGAAAGGTACTGGTGCAACACCTAGCTCCCCACAAACCTGTAAAAGAGGAGCATATTTTTGAAAAATGATTATGTATATTAATATCATTCTTCAGATAAGTAAACAATCAATTTACATGAAAACATACCAATACATTAAAAATGTTTTAATAAGAATTACTTATTTAAAGACTATCATTGAGATGGTCCACACATGGAGAGAACAGAGCTGAATTTTTCCTTCAAAGAATAAAATAAAAATTATTTTTGCATACCTGACTTTCTTCACTTACCATTCTAGCACCTTCAGTAAAAAGCCTCTCCATGTTACGATCAAGCCATCGTAAGAATGGTCGAAAAAGCAGCTCCACTTTTCCCATAAGTTTGTTGGTTTCATGCTTGGCCTTTACCCACTCTTGTGATGATTTACATACATATCTGCAAAAATAAACACACACAAAAAGAGACAAACATTTCTTTATAAAGACATGCTCAAATAAGCATAATCACTTTACTTAAAACACTTTCTTTTAGTATTTGTATATTGCAATTTCTTCCTTTTTAAACAATGCTGCATATTCCTTATTACTTCCTAGTACAGATACTGATGGAAGATTAAGATAGTTGGATTCATTTAAGTTGTGAATTTGTACAAAAAACTGTTCACACTTCTACCCTCAGGCAGGAGGTATAGAAGTATGAAATGAAGGACTTCCAGGCTAAAAAAACCCTTTCTTTCCCAAGGCCATTGGATTCCTAAATAACTGACAGGAGTTTATAACCATGGTTCACCTCATTCTATCTACCTCACACAGCTGTATTTAACTTGTCCATCACACACCCACCTGCACATTACACTTTATACTTCTGTTTTTATACTTTATGCTGCCTCTGTTACTTATCATATATATTTATCTTTATACGTTGGTTTAGTCATTTGATGTGGACAGCAAAGAAAGAATTTCATTGTACAGAGAAACATGTTTCCTTACTGTGCACATGACAATAAACTTTGAAAACATAATGAATGCTGTTTTGGAAGATTATGTCTAAAGCACTATTGCGGACTTCCATGAATTGAATAATGTACAGTTTAAAAAAAGGCTGGAATATTTAGACTATCATGAACAGGAGCTGATAACAATAGCAGTTTAGTCTTAAATTATCATCCTACATTGGTACAATCTTTTGAGAAAATGATGCATTACTAGATTACTAGTAAAATGGAGAAAGCAGTGACAAGAGCACACACTAAAGCATACTGAAAGGAGCTGAATACAATTTTCATTCCATGAGTAACAATGGTTTCTTCCAGAGTCTTAAAATATGTTGAGTAATGTTCATTTGAAATATTCATCAAATCATTTTTTGCAGCGAACATGCTGTGTTTGCCAATGACCTTGTTTGCTGAATACTTTCCTAGAAATTCACCTTGCCGTCGGTTTAAAAAAATGTATTTTTCTCTGAGCCCTGCGATGCTTTGAGAGCCGGCATGAAATAACAGACCTGTAGCAGCAAATCAGAACTTTCGCGCAACGCTATAAGATCGCTGCAGATCTGCTTCAAGTATATATAATGTGACAACTCTGTACTACCGCTTTCCTCCTGACATGTATTTAAGTAAATAAATAAATAAAAAAATTTAAAAAAAATGTATTGTATTTTCATTTCAGAGGTACACTGACTGACCATAATGCGATTATTATGAGTACTACCACTGAATGTATACCACATGTATACACAATTAGCCATGTGCTGCAGCTACCATACAAAACAAACCTTAAAAGAGCCCTCCCACAGGATGGAGGTCTGGCCCAAGCCAAGGGGACACCCATATAACACCTGGCTGCGGCAGATGGATGGTTATTTCCGGAGGCTTGGACTGGACAGCACGTCTGCCTGGAGAGTCAAACTCAACACAATCTCAAAGTAAAATGAGCTATCATGTAAAACTGAAAAGTAGTATACATCTCTGGCATACACTGGGCAGAGTCATATAATTCAACCTTCTCTGTGCCTACATGAAAAGGTTGCACATTTGTAGTGCAAATCAAGTAGGGAGACAAATTGGGTAGTGGAACATGACAGAACTTTAACACTTCTTAAAAGAAAGCTTTTGCTAGAATTCTCACTCATACTGAAATATTTAGGGGAAGATTTCTGGTTTACAATCATCTTGTTTCTAATTTCACTCTGATTTGATCCTTGCAAATTAATTTAACATCTTGTGTATCAACTCTTACTCTTTTCTCTTGATGACTTTTCTCCCTTATTAGATATATCAATCTCTGCAAGTCAAAAATGAAATAAAAATGCTTGGCATTATTAAATCCAATCTATGTTGTCTTGATATTGGGTAAACTGTTCTGAAGAGACAAACCTTTGCTTTAAATGAAATAGCTAAGATTTTGTGAAAGTCTGTAAAGAACAATAGTGAAAAGATTCCTCCTGGGTTGTGCCATAACCTAATTAAATAAATATTATTGGAAAAAGGCTTTTGTGAAATTATCCCTACCAGAGGTAAATGTAATTTTAAGCAAGGAAAAAAAACAATATTCCTCATTTATAACAAAAAGTTGTGAAATAGCCTTATTAGAACAGCTATTATTTTTCAACATTTTTTGCTACAAAATACAAAGTAATAACTCTGCTGTTTATTAAAAATCATTTTAAAATGAAAATTTGGCAAAAAAAATCCTGAGTATACTGTATATTTTTGCGACCTTTCAAATATGACAGTTAAAATATATACCACTCATGAAAATAAACATGTTTTAAAACCATGAATACAATTGTTTTATAAAAAATATGCATCTTACCTTCCCATGACTGAAGGTAAATACTGGTCTTCTGGTACATCAACAGAAAATACCTTAAAAGCAAAAAAAAAATAATAATCTGTTGACTACAATCTGGAATAACATTATATTATTCAAACTATGCACTTGAGAAAACAATAGAAACATATTACTTTTGAGAGTTATGTCTGAAAGAGGTACATTATTTACTCATAATATAAAACAGTAAACGTTTGTAGAAGAGATAAAGTGGCATCCAGGATGGAAACATGCTGAACTACTGGGGGACTGGTACCAAGAGCTCAAGCTTGAAGCCCCCAGGACCAGAAGAAACTGCCTGATTGTTTCTGAAGTTGCCTCAAAGCAGAGTTCATCCATCTACAGTCACAAGAACACTCCAGCGCATAAATTCTCTGTCACAATGAAAAGGCTATGGTCATGACAGAAAGAAAGAAAGAAGAGGAGGCAAAAGGAACATGACTTGGTATGACACTTGGAAACTGGGAAAAAAAAGAGCCATTCCACCTGTTACATAAGGGCAGTGCCTGTAAAGGAAGGATCAGTAGGGCAGCACGTTTTATTGATCCTGTCTATTCCTTTGTACTAGCTCTATTTATCACTCCTTTGTATTTTATATTAGATGAAATTAACACCATTTTGACACATAATGCCATCTGGAGTCTTAAGCATCATTCAAGGTGCAGACACAGTTCAATGTTGTAGTTGTCTTTTGCAATACCCAAACGTTTTGCGCCCTTTTATCAGCTTGTTTTACTTGGACATTGCAACAAATTAGGAAAGATAACAGAAACTAAGGAATCAAAGTCAGCATTGAGTTTGGGGGGGAGGGGGAAATCACGTCAGTGTGTAATGTCAACTGAACATAACATGCCTCACGACTGGATGACACCTGACCACAACTACAATTAAATAGCTACAGTTTGCCATGCTATGCAGAGAAATCTGAGCAGTGACTGAATAAGTATTTTAATGCCAGGTGTCAATTTAATCTGGCTATATTACATATGGACACCATCTTTATGTAAAACTCATGCTGGTTTTTTGAAAAAACAAACGGTCAATGAATTAATACATTTTGAATATACGTGAGGACGAACAATTCAAAGAGGTCCACAGTCCTTCAGTTTGACACTCTTAGCCTAGGCTCTACTATGCATCCAAACTTATCATTACATAAAAATTACACAGCACATTCAAATCTTTGAATGATGGACTACTAAATACTGCAATTATAGATGCAAGTTAAAAACATTTAAATGTTTGATTTAAGGTTGAAAACCAGATAGGAAAATTAAAAAACTGTTTTTACCTAAGCCCCACCCTTACTCCAAATCACAGTGCACTTTAGGAAGAAAAAGCTTCAACATAACCTCCTTGTGAAATTGCAGGTTGATTCTATAAATAAAATTTGCAAAACTAATTAAATCAAGTGTAACAACAAACCAACCTTTGACAGACCCTGGTAAAACAAGTTTTGAAACCATTCCTTGCTGGTCCTCCGCATTATACATGCTCTAATGACACAGACAGGGAAGTAGTAGTGAAGTTATAATCAAGGAGACAGCAAAAAATGTAAACTTGTTTAATATGGATTTCTCAGATTAAAGACACAATATGGTGAGTACAATAAGCGATTATACTCATCATTTATAACAGTTGTTGATGTCGGCGAGCTCTTGGTGCTTTAACCATTTGAAGCACTGAAGGTGTTAACTTGTAGGTGGGACACTTATTCGGTTTACATTCAGGATAAACCAGGAGGCAGGTGGTAAGATAAGCAGTAGTTTTTTTGAAGTAAAAATCATGTGAGCTTTTAAAACTTGTTTAAAATCAAAAGTCTTGTGCATCAACAGTTTTTTTTTTCTTGTTAGCCTGCAATGGCCACATAGCTTTTCGTGTTATTCTAGTACCTCCATTTCAGAGTATGCAGAATCCCTTAGCAAGGGAGTGACCAATATGAAACAGGTAAGCCACTGTGGTCTTTGGCCGGCTTGTCATCCCAGCCAATAACCCCAGGCCGCCAGATGGAGCCCTCCCTGCAGTATGGAGGTGCCCCGAAGACCAGCAGGGAGTCATGAACTATGTAGTTTTTATACACGACCCTGCTGGATACCACAGGAGCGGCAAGTGGGAGCTGCAGGGAGGACCGAAGACTCATTTGTGCCCTATAACCTGGAAGTGCGTCAAAGGAAGAGCGACGTGCTTCCGGGGTGAGAAGGAGGACTCATACCTGACCCGGAAGTGATAGAGAATCACGTGGACTGGGGATTGGGAATACTTCCGGGTCAGGAAGGATGAAAGGACTGTGGGAGCTCCCAGACGGCGAGCTGAGCTGGGTGGAAGGGTGGCAACGCGTCTGGGAGTCGGAGGAGAGTTATTGCATTATTGTTATTGTGATTTATGAGTATAGTGGAGGTGAGGGTGCTTTGTGCACTGTGGTGAATAAATAAAGTCATCATTTGGACTTTTATCTGGTGTCTGGAGTCGTGGACAGGGGTTCAAGGGAGCGATACAGCCCCCTGTCACACCATGTATGTAAACTAATAACTGTCTTACTTTGTGTTGCACAAATAAGGATTATATAGCAGAATAAAGTTCACTATATCCATTGTTGAAATCCCCTTTTACTTTATTACCCCTTTTTTTACACATTGAATTGAAAATGGCTAAAAACAAACAGAATAAGGCAGAATCAAGCTATTTTATCAGCCACTTTGTGTCTACCCAGCATGTAGCAAAAAAGAGAGAACGTGAACAGCGAGTGTACAAGACCAGAAAAAAGAGATTGTAACACTAATCAGGAGAATGCATGCTGCATGCCTTAAACCCCAGTTCCCAAAACTTAAGCACCAACCACCTACATGAGCGTAAAACATGAAATAAACTGAAGAAAATTTCTGTCATGCTAGAAGACACTGCAGAGGCACAGTGTGGTCCATATGAACTTCTAGTACTTAGCAGAATTCACCAAAACGAACATTAAATATGTCTATTTTGAGTTGCTCTAAATTGAGATTAATAGGTTCAGATTTCCATAAATGTTTACACATTTCCAATTCTTTATATAAAATGGTTTATCAAATATCTTGTACTTTAACATTCCAAATTGCAATGTTGATTTAAAAAATGAGGGATGTCAAGATTTTAACTACTAGGCTGCAAAGCTATGGGATGATCAAACTGCTGTGTTATGAGATGCCCCTTTGGTCCCAGCTTTTTAATACAGGCTGAAGACTCACCACTTTCTTCCTACATACCCTGATTAGAGCTGCTAATTAGCTGTGCATATTGCATCTCTTTGTTAGTTATTTACACAATGAGTTTAACTATTACAATAATTAAGAAATGTTCTAGCCCATCTTTATTCTGTTTTTCATGCTTTTGGTGCCACTAATATACTTCTGAGCTGTTTTCCTGGCCAAGGGAAAAGACATCAGACATACATGGAGTCTTGGGATGCAAAGATGAAAAATTTGATTCATATTCATGTCTTCCACATTTGTTATCTTGTTTTATGGACTGAATTTATAATAAATTATTAATGTCTCAAGCTACAAGACAGCATTCAGTGTCTGCAGCATTCTAGTGGAGTTGTCCCAAATTATAATAAATGCACGTATCACAAAACTGATTTTAAAACATGTTAGGTGTCCTTAAATTATCAGACAGCTTTATTATGTTTGCTAGGAATTTTGTTTATTATGTTTGCTAGGAATGTTTTCCCACTTATAATAATGCTGTTGTGCATGTCATTGACAAAAAACATAGAATAATGAAAAGAATAAACATTTGAAACAATTTCCTTTGTGGATTTAGGAATTGTTCTTCATACCTCCTGTGGATAGTCATCTGGAAAACTGATCATTATATCAAGTTCTTTCAAGTCAAATGGCTGAAAAATAAAAAAGCAATCACAAATTAGCTAAACAATAAGTATTTTAGATTAACATCAGAAAACAAATGGATGTTTATGCATTCATTCACTTTATGGCTAATGTTGAACTAAACCTTCATGTTCTTTAAAAGTTACAGTATTCAAATTTGCTAGTAAACAATATTTCCATGGCTAATATTATACAGCTCTATTTTTCACCACGCTATCAGGCACATCTGTGGTTTTGCACTTGTTTACTTTCTCATTTAGGCAAAAACTCCAGCCATAACATTCACTATGGACAATAAAGTATTCTTGCATCAAAGACACAACAGTTATAATTTACTGAAACTGAAAACTTTGCCATTTCAAAATGTATATATTTAGTAAGTTTTAAGTCTTAACATAAGAAAACAATTTACTGTGGCAAATTAATGTACACCACCATTGCAAAAAAATAATTTCAACTTGAAAAATACCAAAATGATCCTTTAAACCATTTGATATTTTAACTTTAGAGGCACTAAACTGGAAGAATTAATAATGTAGTAATGGATTCTTTTCACTTAGTACACTCTTTTAAAATATATATTTACCTTTTTAACAATTCTGAAACATCTATATATATATATATATATATATATATATATATATAGTAAAAGGCGCTATATAGCGCCCGACCCGGCACAGACCATGCAGAGACACGTGTACAAAAACACACAGGCTTTATTTTTTCTTCAGCTGTGTGACACGTCTTCTCCGTGCCACATAGCCCAAACACAGTCCCAAAGCACAAAACAAACCACAATTCTCCACCTCGCTCCACCACTCCTCCCAGACAAGCTTCGTCTCCTTCCTCCCAACTCTGGCTCTCCGAGTGGTGGTGGCTGGGCCCTTTTATAGCCCACCTGGAAGCGTTCCAGGTGATTAACCACCTGGTCCTGATTGCACTTCCGGGTGGGGCTGAAAGCTCGTCCAGCCGGGCTGTGGGAAGCAGGCAGCTCCCCCTAGCGGCCACGCCGGGCCCCAACCAAGCTGTGGAGGACTCCATCTCCCATGGAGCCCTGAGGGCGGTTGGGGAGTCACCGACGGCCAGGGAGGCTGCCACCAAGCGTCCCAGGGGAGGTATTGGACTGCCCATGGCAACTCCCCCGGAACATAAGTAGCAGGGGCGTCCCTGCCGGGAATGGGACCCGGCTGCTCTTCACAATATATATATATATCTATCCCCGACCATGGGGTAAGCACAACAGAGCCCCGCCCGCCAACTCTAACCCATCTCCCGCGCCCACCCTTGCTCTCGAAGTGTGCGCACTGCCTGCTTGGTACGCACAACGGAGCCCCGTCCGCCAACTCTAACCCTCCTCCCGCGCTTACCCTCACTCTCGAGGCATGCACACTGTCTGCTCATGTGCCCCCCCTTCAACACCTCACCAAATACATCCTCAGTCGCTTTGGTCTCTGCTACAGTCCACATGCACCTCTGAGCCATGTTGACGTTTCATTGCTCTTTTCGGTTCCGGCTGCTTTGCTTTGCTAACAAGTCTCTCTCATTGCTGTCCTTTGAGCCACATTGACTCTTCATTTTCCTAACATGGCCACCGCTTCACATGTTTTTCATGGAAACAACACTTCTTTCAAAGTTATACAAATTCCTGCATCAGGTAACTGTTTGTTTCTATCAGTCACATATTTCTAGAAAAATGTCATCGACGAAACTGTTGCTCTCGAACTTCGCAACATGGCTGTAACCTTTGTTTGCCAACATTGGGATAGCTTCAGAGACGTGCTGTCCGTTGTTCTTAGTCACAGAAACATAGTTATATAGTCTGCTCAACAATACGCTGACTACATGAATACTTCCGGAGTTTATGGTGGCAAGGCAGAAATTGTGGCGATGTCCCAAATACTTCCCGCTACTATCACCATTCACTTCCGAGAACGTCCTCATGCCTCGAGTTTACAATCCGGGCCAATGTCTCTCCATATCCCTGCTCTTTAGCAGTCCTTTGGATCATGGGCATTACGAAGTTCTCTTGCCTCTCACAAACACACGTGATGACCTTCTGGTGCCATCTACTGACAATGTTGGTATATGCACACAAAATACACACCCACGTGATCTCCACACTGATGTGACATCACCTTCCCACTATCCTCTTACTGAAAAACATTTACAAACGCATTTCAATCGGAATTTCAATGCAACATTTGCTCCAAACCCTTCACACTCCAGAAATATCTCAACCCACATTTAAAAACACACTCCACTGAACAAATGCATTCCACACAGGACTTTCAATACACCATTTGTTCCAAAACGTTCCGACTGCAGAGATATATCAACGCTCATTTAAAAACACACTCCACTGAACGAATGATGCAATGTGAACATTGCCAGCAATGCTTCAAAACAACTCGCACTCTCAAGAAGCACTTACAAACTCATTCCACTCACACCTTCAATTGCACATTTTGTAACGAAGACTTCACGGCCGAGATGGATCTCCTCAACCATGTGCAAATCCATTCAACACAAACATTTGTATGCAACATTTGTGACAAACAGTTTCACGCATGCAGATATCTTACTAACCATTTGAAAACACATTCCCTGACGAAATCCTTTCAGTATCAACACTGCAATAAATCGTTCGAAACATCATTTCTTCTCAACAAACATATGAAACACATTCCGATGACACATTCATTGAAAAATTGCAAAAGCTCTTCCAAAAACTCACATCTTCTCGCAAACAACATGCACAGTCATCGCATTCAACTTTCCGCTGCTTTAAGAAGATACCGCCATTCCTGTCCACGAACATAACATTGGCCTACCTACCGCACTATGTACTTCTTGCAATGCTCTTCATTGGCCATTAGAGGTCAACAAATCCACACATTACACTAAGTGTTGTCATAACAGCAAGGTGTCTTTGCCACTGCTATCCCAACCTCCTCTTATTACATAACCTCTTGACTGGCAAGAACCCGCTGTCCTGAAATTACTGTGATCATAACAGGGAGTACAACTCTGCTTTAGCTTTCGCTTCAATGGACGCCCACATCGCTCAACCATCTGACCACGGACTGTATGCTTTCAGAATCCACGGTCAAATTTATCACCAAGTCTCTCCTTTATATACCAATCCTAACACGTCACAACGATACGGTCAGCTATACAGTAAACACTCGTTTATCACTGTTAATCCGTTCCAGACTCTACCGTGATAAATTAATTTTCCCGAAGTAGGATTCTTTATTTATAAATCGAATATTTTCGCAGTTAGAGTATAGAAAACCTGTTTACGACCTACTAAATAATTTTTTTAACATTATTAGAGCCCTCTAGACATGAAATAACACCCTTTAGTCACCATTACAACCGTATTACCCAATATATTAGACAAAATAAGAGAAAATAAGACATATTAGACGTTACAAATATCATATTACTAGGCGCACTCGCCTTATAAGGCGACCGACTTTTATCCTCATTTTTTGTGCGCTCCATGTGTACATCAGGCATGTAAGTGTAGAGAATGAGAACATCAATGTGCCCATTCATAACATCTCCCGAAAACCTACATTTTTTTTTATCCCCCCAAGTGCCTGTCCTAAGTCATACAATGTCAGCCCGAATCTGTACCGCTAAAGACGGAGTTTCATGCACTAAATAAGCTAGAGATGAGAATAAGCAAGCACCATCTCCCCTGATATTTACTACGCGATGAGGCATTTGTACTCTATCAACATTAATTATTTCCAGAGACATAATTTTGTCTATTTTTCCAGCACATCGCACACAAAAGCAAGGGAACGATGACAGCACCAGAACTCTGCTCACATCGTGTCGCTTTGTACCTCAAGCCGCAAGTAGTAAGTCTGTAATAAGCGGAATACCGCTCCGCTATGCACTCACGGGACGGAAGGACAATCCCGAACGCTTTTATATGGTAGATTATTGTACTGTACATTTAATTGCAAACAACAACTAACCTATTAAGGCACAACCTCAGTAGGAGAGTCTTCTGAGGTGGTGCAGTATCTTCAGCAGGTGCATTGTTGTCTTCAGTGAAGAAGTACTAGGAGTAGGCAGTGGGTGCACGGCTGAAGAACATCTTGATAGGCAGTTGCTGGCACTGTCTTTTCATATGCGTGAGGAGGCTTTTGTAGGGTATTTAATCATATCCAAGAGTTTCACCTTCTCCTGGATAGTAAGCATCTTCCTCCGGCGCTTAGTTTTATTGTCAGAAGGCTTAGAAAAAGCAGCATGTTTAGGAGCCATCATAGGGCTTAGATAAATGTTCTCAGAAAGCACATGCGTAGTGACGTAAGCGTGTATGAGAAAAAAATCGCGATAGAGTGAAGCCGTGAAAGTCGAAGCGTGATATAGCGAGAGATCACTGTATATCTTCGATTCTGCCGAGGCTACCACTCAACGTTTGCAAAAGGAATGTAACAGCACTTGCAGTGACATTTCGTTGCTGCAACTAGACAAAATGATACGACAGGTTAATCCCTTCGCTAAGTCTTACATGCAAATGTATGACATTATCACTCACAGTAACCCTGTTGCTGCTGTACGAATGGTATTCATGGAAAATCCAACTCTGGATATGAGAAGGTATAACACCCTGTCCTGTCAAACTGATGTTGCTGCTATCTCTGTTGGTGAAGACGGGGAACCTCCTGCACAACACGACATTTGCATATACCCAAGGGGAGATGCTTGCAAGCGTATCTCTGTACTCGATATGAACTGTGACCCCATGGCTTATCCACTGCTATTCCCTTATGGAGATCCAGGCTGGCACATAAAATTGAACCATGTTGAGGAAAAGCGAACCGCGAAAAGAACACGAGTCACGCAGCTCCAATTTTATGCTTACAGGCTTGCCATGAGATCTGCATTTAGCATCTTGCATTCCAGTGGCAAACTCTTCCAGCAATACGTCATCGACGCATATGTCAGAACAGAAGGTGTGCGTTTACATTACCTACACTCCCATCAACAAGATTTGCGTATAGAGCAATACAGTAATCCCTCGCTATATCGCGCTTCGACTTTCGCGGTTTTTAAATGTAAGCACATCTAAATATATATCACGGATTTTTCGCTGGTTCGCCGCTTTCTGCAGAAAATGGGTCTTTTAATTTATGGTACACGCTTCCTCAGTTTGTTTGCCCAGTTGATTTTATACAAGGGAAGCTACTGGCGGATGGCTTAGAAGCTACCCAATCAGAGCATGTATTACATATTAACTAAAACTCCTCAATGCTATAAGATATGTTTCCCGCGCGGTGCTTGTTTGCTTCTCTCTATCTTTCTCACTCTCTCTGCCTGACGGAGGGGGTGTGAGCAGAGGGGCTGTTTGCACAGAGGACACGGACGCTCCTCTACGAAATGCCGCTTTATCGCGGTGCTTCTGTATACTTAAAAGCACGTATTGATTTTTTTAAATTGTTTGCTTTTCTTAGTGAGCACTCTCTGACATTCTCTGCTCCTGATGGCGCTCCTTTGAAGATAAGATATGTTTGCATTCTTTTAATTGTGAGAAAGAACTGTCATCTCTGTCTTGTAATGGAGCACAGTTTAAACCTTTGACTAAAGGGTGTTATTTCATGTCTAGAGGGCTCTAATAATGTTAACAGGGTGGGAGAGTTTATAAGGGCTTAAAATATACAAAAATAACCATACAAACATATGGTTTCTACTTCGCGGATTTTCACTTATCGCGGGGGGGTCTGGAACGCAACCCCCGCGATCGAGGAGGGATTACTGTACAGGGGACTGCTGGATGCTGTTGCTGCGAAAGCACAAGACCATAATCTCTGCGCTGGACAATTGATCATTCTTCCCTCTACCTTTCAAGGCAGTCCAAGGTACATGCAACAGAACTACCAAGACACGATGGCAATTGTCCGCAAATGTGGAAAGCCTGACTTATTCCTAACCTTCACCTGCAATCCTGCTTGGCCGGAAATCTCTAACACCATTTCCCATCATGAGCAACCAGAACACAGGCCTAACATCGTTGCTCGCGTCTTTCAAATCAAACTGAGAGATTTCCTAACAGATATTCTGGAGAGGAATATTTTCGGCAATGTTCTCGCTTACATCTTCATCATTGAGTTCCAAAAACTAAGATTGCCTCATTGCCATATGTTACTTACACTTGACTCACAATCCAAAATAAGGACCAAAGATGACATAGACAAATATGTCTACGCTGAGCTTCCAAATCCTGAAATGCACCCTTGACTTTTCCAAATTGTCACTAAATGCATGGTACATGGTCCGTGTGGAATGCTCAACGCCAACTCACCTTGCATGAAAGACAGCACGTGTACCAAAAATTTCCCAAAGGACTTCAATGCAGAGACTCAAGAAAACACACAAGGATACCCCATATACCGCCAAAGGCAGGGGTGAACTGCCACTGTTGGCAAATACGATATCGACAACTGTTGGATAGTTCCTTACAGTTCCTGGCTTTCTCAGAAATTCAATGCTCATTTTAATGTTGAAGTTTGCGCATCCATTCAATGTATCAAGTATCTATATAAGCATTTCTATAAAGGACACAACGCTGCATCCATTGCACTTCACAGGGAGCCAGCCGATGATGTTTTCCTATATGACAAAATACAGACTTTCCTTGACGGTAGGTATGTTAGTGCTCCTGAGGCTATGTGGCGTTTGAACGAGTGCAGTCTTTCAGAAAAATCTCACGCTATTACACGATTACCAGTTCATCTGCCAAAACACCAAGACATCTTCTTTCATGAGGGTCACGAAGAACAAGCGCTACAAAGACAAGCCAACAAAAACACTATGCTCTTAGCATGGTTTGAACTTAACAAGACAGATCCCGAAGCAGTGGAGTTACGTTACACCGATGTTCCCCAACATTACACATTCCAACAGTCCTCTGGAAAAAGGAAAAAGAGAATCAGAGGAGGCACAAAAGTGATTGGTAGAACGCCTGTTGTTGCCATTAACGACACTGAACGTTATTTCCTCAGACTTCTCCTTACCTGTTCCGTAGGCGTCACAAGTTTCCACCATCTACGAACTGTCAATGGCGTCCAATGTAACACTTTCAAAGAAGCGCGCCAACAATTACTGTAGGTCTTCTTAAAGACAACAAGATATGGCAGGATACTCTTACAGAGGCATCCCAGATACGAATGCCACCATTCTTGTGACAACTTTTCGTTTTCATCTGTGTCTTCAGCGAACCACACACGTTCCACGCCTTTGGGACACGCATAAACTCTCCCTTTCTGAGGACCTTCTCACAAAATATTCCACATGCACCGCTTGCATATATGCTCTCGCGGAAATTAATGACATGCTGCAACCACATGGCCTCAACCTGCACAAATTACACCTACACCCCACTGACATTCTTCCACTATGTCATTCATCTCCCACCTTCGACGCTCAGGCTGAACACTCCCACGCTATGAAACACTACGACAAACTCAACACAGAACAGAAACACACTGCTGACATGTTGCATGCTGCGATTCCCATCCGCGACAAACATGCTTCTTCTTAGACGGTCCTGCAGGAACAGGGGAAACCTTTGTTTACAAAACCCTAATTCATACCATCAGAGCTAGTTGAGACATTCCTACAACCATAGCATCTACAGGAATAGCTGCAACTGTTACTTGTTGGACGTACTGCATATTCCGTTTTTAAAATACCGTTGAAGCTGACTACTACTTTCACATGCAACATCAAACCTACCTCGCCACACGCTCAACATCTTCTACAATCCAAATTGATAATATGGGACGAGGCGCTAAAGAAACATGCATACGCATTTCAAGCAGTTGACTGGTTATTACATGACTTCATGGGTGACACACAGCCATTTGGAGGGAAAACAATAATATTGGGTGGAAATTTCCGACAAATACTCCCCGTCATTATGCGTGGCTCCCGAGCTCTTACTGTCGCCAGTTGCACTAACAAGAAACCTTTGTGGCATCACACGCATGAATTACACTGACGACAAATATGAGAGCTCTTCCTCACAAACAACACTTCGCAAAATGGCTCCTCGATGTTGAGGATGGGAAAAATGGAACACCTATAACATTACCTTCACATTGCTTTCCTTTTAATTCTGATCCAGTTCAACAACTATATGGTGATATCGACTTCTCAACTGTCACTCTGGAACAACTCAGTACGCGAGCTACTGTATATTAAGCATCAGCAACGGAGACTCGCTACACCTTAATGAACAAGTACTGAAATGTATCCCTACCGCCGAAGTAACTTTCACCAGCGTTGACTATATTAAGCATCACCAACGGAGACTCGCTACACCTTAATGAACAAGTACTGAAACGTATCCCTACCGACGAACTAACTTTCACCAGCGTTGACTCCATCGTCACAGACGATCCCGCAGATCAACTTTCATTCCCCGAAGAATTTCTCAACAGTCTTACTCCCACTGGCATGATTCATGATTCAAATTTGCCTTTTACTTTTACACGCAGACAGGTTCCTGTTAGATTAGCCATTGCAATGACAATTAATAAGGCACAGGGCCAAACTTTCAAAAAGATATGCCTGTATCTGCCAAAACCAGTTTTCAGTCACGGACAATTGTATGTTGCTCTCTCCAGAGTTCCATCTTTTCATTCACTCACAGTCGTATCCTCAAACCCACCCCATTTGGACAGCTGTGTCTTTCAGGAAGTGTTCACCCATCAATAAATAAATTATGTGGCGTATACTATGCCGTGGGTCGGCTAGTAAATAAATATATGGGTAAGCACATTAATAATTAACAGAACTTGCCCAATCAGGATCTGTAGGCTGGACAGTTACACGGTAATAAGTTAATTTTCCATCTTCTCGTTCCTGGATTATTAGTTGGTCCTTTGGAAAGCGTTTTATTAGTTGGTTGATCTCTGTTTCTCTAAGTTGCTTGGCCAGTTCAGCTGTAAGCTCATGTAGTTTCACCTCCTCACAGGGAGCTCTTTTGTGGACTGTGGAAGAAGGTCTCCACTTTTCATTACATTTTTCCCTTATTCCGGAGTAATGCATCAGAGGTGGTAGCTGCTCGGGATGCCAAAATCTGCATTTGTCTTCCCATGTACAACAACCAGACAAAAAGAATTTGCATGGTTTGCTAAACTTATCTTTTCCTTTGTGTAAGACAGAACCACTGTTTTTCAAATCAGCATTCTTTTCAGAAACATTCTGAACTTGACAAGAGTCTTTGAGGACTTCCGATATCTCAGCATCATATCCACTACTGTCCTGTGGTTTCTGCTCATAACTCTCTGCTCCTTGTAGCTCTTCTTTTGCCTCAGGAAACTGATGTAGGAATTTACATCTTTTCCCAAACGCGCAGAGTCCTTGAGAATAAAATCGACAAAATCGAGGACTGCTTCTGTTACTTCTGGAGGCAGAGGTTTGGTTCAGGCTTTCTTTTTCTGTTTCAAGATCAGGCAGCCTTTCGGTTTTATCCATTTATAGCACAGACTGAAAAAGAAACACACTGCATTAGCCCACAAAGTTCAGTTAGAACAGGTTTTATAATACAACATTCTCAAACCAACTTTATTCAACTTAGGGTAATGGGAGAGAGCAGCCTGACAAACTTCGGTGTGTGGAACCATGGGGAGGATCCCAGCCCATTGCAAGGGCCCATTCATAGCGACAGAGTATCCATTGGGCTACCCCCTATAAACATCAAATTACTTCCAAATATGGATGCTTGCCCAAAATTTTTAATTTTTGCTAAAATAGATTAAAATTTCTGGAAAATTGAGTTTTTGAAGTGAAGTTCCCACTCTCTCCATCATTCACTGGTCCACCATTGAAGACGTACCTTTAATTAATAAGCTTGGTCTAATTTAAATGAGGTTCACATTTTTGAAATATTCTGATTTTCCGAAAATATTTATTTAAAAACATTTTCCAAAAAATGCATGCTTTTCAGACATTGTGAGCATAAGATTGAATACCTGATATTTGGATTAATATGAGTAACTTGAGATTTTCTAAATGATTTTTATATTGTTTGCAACTATGAAGTATTGGTCCCCATTGAAACCCACTATATCATAAACTTTGTGATGTCCATTCTCCATAAAAACACAAGATTAAAAAGTTTTCTCAGTCATCACTACAAACAACATGGGGTAAGTAGCAGATGTGTCTTTAAAAGAAAAGTGTGCAAAAATTCAATTCACTTTTAGAAGGGAATGTACTATGCAAGTCACCTAAATCAATAAGCTGGGGAGTAGTGATGAAAATTTAGAGGAAGGAGGGACATGACCTCTTAAGTTAGGGCCCTATGATTTCCACGATGCGGAAAACACAGAAGGAATCATGGGATTAATCCATAAAAACGGATTTTAGATTTAAAAATGGAAATGCGTGGAATTTAGAGACTGAAGGGATGGCCGTTACAAAACTTCCCAATAAATTAGACAATTGAATAATCTGTAGTTCTATCATTCAGATACTATTTTCTAGTTTGTTGTTTTCCAAGAGAATGCTATTCTTTGTAGAAATTCAGTTGTGCCTCTGTTTGTGCATGTGTTTCCTGCATGTCTTCTCATTAAAGGCACGTGAATTAGCTAGCTGCACAAGACAGAAATGTCGAAGCAAGCAGTATCAGATACTCTATATCGAAAAAAATAAGAAACACAAACTTAACTGCAAAATTGAGGGCACAACAATATCCCAGTGACTTATGAATCTGGACAACAACTTTTCTGCAAGTTTTGCCAGCATACCATAGACAGGACACAAAAAGATACTTGCAATGGTCACATCAAATTTAAAACCCATCTCAAGAACAAGGAGAAATTAAGATCAAAAAGTGAAATAACAAAATGGTCAGATGCAAGTTTCTGGAGGACTTCGTGGTCATACGAGTCAGGCATACCGCTCGAAAAAATGATGAAGATGCATCCTTTCTTAATTTAATATTTGTAAACCAGAAGGCGCAATTCCAGAAAATGAGAGGAACCTTTGTTAAACTCATTTGCCCCATGTCTTTGATCTTCGAAAGATTTGCGACAATAAAATTTATGTTTTAGTTGATGAAACCACAAATAGCCGAGACCACATAGTTCTCATCATAGTGATAGGTGTGTAAACATTTGGCTGTATGGTAATTCTTTTATGTAGGCAGTTCTAATTGTACATGAAACTATATTCAACCAGTATTAACAGTCTTTCCCGTAGAAGAATGTTATTAGTGAACGGCACTGGTTGTAAACGGGTTCCCTTTTAAAAATTAACAAAGATGTTTCCGAATTTAATGAATGTTTTGCCTTGCAGTGACGAGGCACACAAGGTCCAGATTTGACTCTTCCATTATAAACTCGGCACCTACAAACCTGGGCAGAAAAGCAGGCTTCTCCTCAGATGCAACGAGCCATTAAAAGTGGGTCTCTGTTTCTTTTTTTCTGTTTAAATCCCAGATTTAGAGTCTTGCAGATTAGTTTGCTTTTGCTTTATAATTATTTTAATATATGGAGTAGATGAAGCTACAGATGTAATGATGCACATTTCAATCTGTAAACATTTAAGGTTTAAGAATCTTTAGAAATAATTTACATAATTACAATTACAGGTACTGGAGAACAGTACTTTATGGCAGATGTTATCTTTATGGAGAGCTGCCACTTTTCCACCGTTTCACAGGCAGCACTTCAATCTCTTCACAACAACCAGCTGAATCTTAATGACATTTTAGCAGTGGTTACAGACCATGAATCATACTACCTGAAAGCATACCAGGAATGGGGTTATTCCTAATAGCATACATTCAGCCTGCTTGGGTCATGTCATCAGTTTGGTAGGAGAGACCTGGCATCACTATAAATACTTTAGTAAAGCTGCATCACTAGTAATGTGGGTAAAGTCTGCCTTCTTCAAGAAGCCTGCCAGGAAACCCTGAGGCAGGAAAAACCAAGCAGAAGACCTGGTTCAAATCAGCAGGGTACCTCGCTGAACATATTCACCTCTACAAAAAGTTCTTTCTGGCTGAGAACACATCACCTCAGGCTTTAAAAAAATAACATAGACCCTAAAAGTTAAATTAACCTTCATCTCAGGATGCATCAAACTAGTAACAGCTCTTACAATTCTGGAGGGCACTCACTGTCCTACTGCAGTCTTAGCATGCAGCATAGTGGAGGTTCTGGGCTCCTATCTGATGAATGGAACTGCAAAATAAGGTTCAGTTGTGCTAGTGTGCGGTTTCATTAAAAGGAATGTAAAGTGTCATTTCATTATTGTTTGTTTCTGAATCAAGGAAAAATAAAACGATGAAAACCAAAAATCAAATCAATCAATCAAAAAAAAAAAAAAACAGAATCTGTGAAAAGATAAAAAGGATTCCATAGGGCCCTACCAAGTAAAACTAGGAAGAATGTGCTTGTTAACCCAGATCTGTGGAGTTGGTACACAAAACCTTTCACTCCAACTCCTCAATTTAGGGTACCACTGACTCCAATTCCTCTATTTGCAATTTATTTGTCACACAATGCGACTCTTCAATTCCACCCAGGGGAGGTAATCGTTAACACTACACAAGATTATAGACTGTTACACCTACCTCACACTCTCCACCTTGCATTTTTTAACTTGCACTGCGCTTTTATTGCTCTTTAATTAATATTGCTTTTATCAGTATGCTGCTGGTGGAGTATGTGAATTTCCCCCTGCGGATTAATAAAGTATCTATCTATCTATCTATCTATTTAAGCCAATATACAGGACTGGTCAAATGTCTAGGGTCACCCAACTCATGTTTTTGATAGAAATTGATAAGACAATTCCAGGATGCTAAGCATAATAGTACGCTTTTCTATTCAGCTTCTATTCAATGACTGTGTTATTTTGTCCATTTTAACCATTTCTTTTAATTTGACAGTTTCACTCACATATGGCTTTTTCTTTGAATCTCTGCCTCTAAAGCCACCAACCCAGAATCATCTTTTCCCTATTGCAAATGACACTGGCGTTTGGTATGTATTTTTGAATAAATACCAGAAATGTATGTATTTTTAAATTTAGAACTTAATTTTAGGAATGCAAGTATCTTGCAACACAAACGAACAAGATAGCAGGTTTCAGTGGTGCTAATGAAGTTAAAAAGGTTTCTCTAATAACCAATTTGCACGTAAGCATGGCTAATTGAGGATAAGCTCAGAGAGTTTATCATTATAAAACTGCTAGAATTGCTGCTGAAAATGGGCTTTGCAGATATGACAGTAATAAATTAAAAATCAGTCATTTTAAGCAGTAATGGCCATTATACACACTAGCAATGCCTTGGCTATATTTTATAATTCAATTTAATGGAATGTTGTTAAAAAAAGAAATTAATTTCTATCAAACACATGAAAATTTCTTGGCAACTCCAAACCTTTGAACAGCAGTATATTTACTGTTGACTGAAAGCACACATCATACAAGATACAAAGCATTTTATAACTGCCAACGTGTATCATCTGGTTACTCTTTAACACCGTAATCTATTAAAGTTTGAGTTTAAAGGCTGTAGCGTTGTCATTGTGGCTTTTTTACATTATTTATTTAAAAAGCTACAAACTTTGAGGAATATTACAACATTAAAAGAGAGGTTATACTTTTTATCAAAAAACCAAAAGAAAAAGGTTAATTCGAATACGAGTATATGTGAATTTGAGAATTTTAACATATATTATAATTTACATTTCGTTGGAATCTGTACATTTTTACCGACTCCAACTCCAGTAACACAATAATTGCTTCTGCCTCCAGACTCCACAGCCCTGCTTTCGCCATAGTTAAATTTCTGATAAGATAATGGATTGAAATTGCACATTTTGACAAACTGTCATTATTGGGTTAACTTCACTTACGCAGAATCCCAAAAAAAATAAATAAATTCAGCTGTTTAAACAGAAAATAAAAATCTACATGACAGAAGAAATAAAATTTATTTTAATATAGCAGATATGTGGTTATATGCAACAAATAGTAAAAAGTGTAAGCATCATTTGATAAAAATCTCAAAATGGCAAACAATATAGCAATAGTCAATATAATTTTAGTAGAAAACTTCCGTTATTACAATGTAAGCCTGCTTTGTGTACATACAACATAATGCACATATTTTAACATGACATTTGGTCCGAACATTTAATTGCTATGTGACATCTCTCTAAACATAACCTTAACTCTTTACTGCTCAGAACTCTGTAACCCAAGTTAAAAGCTCTCTCTTCTCTACTGCATTCATCTATGCTACTTGTCTTTCATCCTATGTCACCTCTTTAGACTGTTTTGTGAAGTTTTACATTAAAAGTATTTGTATGGTTCTCTACATTAGTAATGCCTTTTTAATTATTGCTCAATGCGAAAAGAACAATACAAAACTGAAAAGGATTTTGACAGAAGGACCTTTATTGAAATACTTTATGATTACCATTTACAGTACCTCTGAAAAGTCTGGATGCACCTGCAGCGTTTTATATTTTTGATAGAAATTGATACCTTTCTATTAAGATGGCATTAACACATTGACTGCTGGACCATTTATTACCAGAACACTGCAACATAGGTATGTGCATTTATGATAAAAAATTAGCTCCATCAAAACTCGTGAAAAATGTATTAGAAAGCAACAGTTTTATTATCAACAGTAACTCTGTCAAAATGTAAATAATGTAATTATTTTCACCAGCAACATGACTAACAATCTCCATTTGAATACACTCCTACTACACAATTACTTTTACTTTGTGATTATTATAATTTTTTTTTTACAATTAGCTCTTACACTAGGCAAATATTTGTATTAAAACTATTTGATCTCTGACCCAGTCTTGCTCTGCTCTCGGCTGTGCTGGTATGCACAATGTTAAACAAGATAAACAACCTGGCTCAAACAAGGCACAGTAGAGTAAACATCCCAACTTCTGGCTCCTGTTTATCAGCAACTTACAAGGTCATGAGAACATATTCACTAGTCTAATTACCGTAACTGTACATGTAAGAACTGCAGTCAACAGCTCTAAATTACTCCAATCCAATGTCTGTGTTGTTCTTCCCATTTTAGCCTTTTCTTTTTGTTTGAAATTCTGCCACTAAGCCCAGTATCTCAAAATCTGGCACCCTGCCTGGGGTTTGTTTCCTGCCTTGCTCCCAGTGTTTGCTGGGATTGGCTTCAGCAGACCCTCGTGACCTTGTTGTTAGGATATAGCGGGTTGGATAATGGATAGTTAATGATAGGCTCAGGGAGTTTAAAGACACAGCGAGGAATGGCTGCTGAAAATAAAGCTTTGTAGTCATATGTAAATAATAAATGAAAAAAATCAGTCAATTAAAGCAGTAATACCCATTACAAACACTAGTAATGTCTTAGCTAGTTTTAAGTCAATTTAATGATATCTTAATAAAAGAAGGTATAAATTTCTATCAAAAGCATGAACCTTTCAGAATGTGTCCAATCTTCCGAGTGGTTGTTACCTGCATAAGCTGTGGAGTTACACATTACAATAATTTTAAAAGCATTGTTAAAAGTTTTCAAAGATTAACATCACCACTGAATCATGGCAGTCAATAGTCAAAGATTCCCAACACCGGTTATTGGTTAACACATTTCTATTTATTGTTAATCAATTTCTCTCATTTGCATCTAGTGAAGCATTCAGGAATTAGTCATACAATAATATGAGGAGATACTAACATTAATGCTGTGGCTTTAATTCCTTATGTTTACCAAAGAAATGTGAGGAAAAAAGATTTTTAACTCAAGAGGTGCTGACCTCTTATGAAGCTGAAGGCATCAAACAAACTTCAAATAAATTACAAAAGGTTAAAAGTTCTGTCCGCTTAATAATGAGCTCAAATGTACAAAGAGTATTAGGGCCACAGAGAAGAAAACAATTAGGGAGACAGTGAAGAAAAAAAGGTCTATTTCATGATTAAAGATCAAATTTACACTTAAAACTCGTAGTTTATTTTTGTGATTAAAGCAGATCGTCGTAAACTCCATCTTAAAATCATTGTTTAATGTATTAGACTTTCTCAAACACCACTGTAACTAAGCTGGCATATTAAACCTTTTTTTCCTTCATTCGCTGTCGCTAACTAATACTCTTCCTTACGCATGTCAAAGTACAGTAGCTCTGCGGATTCCTCACAAAACCCATATTTAGGCCTCATCGCCCTTACGATTTTAACCGTGATTGAGGAAAAAGTCTGTAGGTTGAAAAAGAAACGCCTTACAGGTTCTCAGCTGACTTATTCCTGAAATACACGGCAAATGCCAGGGTCGTCTGCAACAAAGAAAACATGAACCATAATACCCGTAAATGGCGTTTTAATCCCGGTATCAACAAATGCTGTTGACAAGTTACAAGCAATCTCAATTATAAAATACATGACGCTGTAAGATAAAAACGTATATCAAACGTACCAAACGTACGTCAACTTCGATTAAAACAACCACTTACCTCTTGTAATTTTTTGACCACTTCGCACTTTGCTTAAATTTTTTCTTCCGGTTTAGGTCAGCAAAAACATAACCTGGGCTAATGCTGCCATCTACAGGACAATACGTAAAATGTTACATATTTTGACTTTCGAACTTTGCATCTTATTGGTGAGAAGCTGTTTTTTTCATAGTAAATTGCTGTTATTTATAGATGCATGCAGATATAACTTTCTACATGAACACAATGATCCGCACTAAGTTTGGTAAACTTGCTATGTATCGATTTACTAACAGTACATGGCGTTTTCAAGTTAACGGTCTAGAATGTGTGAATTTCCCATTGGGATTAATAAAGTATCTACAGATGCCGGTCATAAAATTAGAATATCATGACAAAGTTGATTTATTTCAGTACAGTAATTCCATTCAAAAAGTGAAACTTGTATATTAGATTCATTCATTACACACAGACTGATGTATTTCAAATGTTTATTTCTTTTAATTTTAATGATTATAACTGACAACTAATGAAAGTCCCAAATTCAATATCTCGGAAAATTAGAATATCAATTAAGAACAATGCAAAAAATGTTGGGGCTCCTCTGACCTGGATTACTGCAGCAATGCGGCGTGGCATGGAGTCGATCAGTCTGTGGCACTGCTCAGGTGTTATGAGAGCCCATGTTGCTCTGATAGTGGCCTTCAGCTCTTCTGAATTGTTGGGTCTGGCGTATTGCATCTTCCTCTTCACAATACCCCATAGATTTTCTATGGGGTTAAGGTCAGGCGAGTTTGCTGACCAATCAAGAACAGGGATACCATGGTCCTTAAACCAGGTACTGGTAGTTTTGGCACTTTGTGCAGGTGCCCGGTCCTGTTGGAAAATGAAATCTGCATCTGCATAAAGCTCGTCAGAAGCAGGAAGCATGAAGTGCTCTAAAACTTCCTGGTAGACGGCTGCATTGACCTTGGACCTCAAAAAACACAATGGACCAACACCAGCAGATGACATGGCACCCCAAACCATCACTGACTGTGGAAACTTTACACTGGACCTCAAGCAACATGGATTCTGTGCCTTTCCTCTCTTCCTCCAGACTCTGGGACCTTGATTTCTAAAGGAAATGCAAAATTTACTTTCATCAGAGAACATAACTCAGCAGCAGTCCAGTCCTTTTTGACTTTAGCCCAGGCGAGACGCTTCTGACGCTATCTCTTGTTCAAGAGTGGCTTGACACAAGAAATGCGACAGCTGAAACCCATGTCTTGCATACGTCTGTGCGTGGTGGTTCTTGAAGCACTGACTCCAGCTCCAGTCCACTCTTTGTGAATCTCCCCCACAGTTTTGAATGGGTTTTGTTTCACAATCCTCACCAGGGTGTGTTTATCCCTATTGCTTGTACACTTTTGTCTACCACATCTTGTCCTTCCCTTCGCCTATTAATGTGCTTGGACACAGAGCTCTGTGAACAGTCAGCCTCTTTAGCAATGGCCTTTTGTGTCTTGCCCTCCTTGTGCAAGGTGTCAATGGTCGTCTTTTGGATAATTGTCAAGTCAGCAGTCTTCCCCAGGATTGTGTAGCCCACAGAACTAGACCATTTAAAGGCTTTTGCAGGTGTTTGGAGTTAATTAGCTGATTAGAGTGTGGCACCAGGTGTCTTCAATATTGAACCTTTTCACAATATTCTAATTTTCCGAGATACTGAATTTGGGACTTTCATTAGTTGTCAGTTATAATCATCAAAATTAAAAAAAATAAACATTTGAAATACATCAGTCTGTGTGTAATGAATGAATCTAATATACAAGTTTCATTTTTTGAATGGAATTACTGAAATAAATCAACTTTGTTATGATATTCTAATTTTATGACCGGCACCATCTATCTAGACGCCTTGGGATCTGAACGATCACTAAGAGTTCTAGGGCAGGAACGCATATATATATATATATATATATATATATATATATATATATATATATATATATATATATATATATATATATATATATACTACAAAATACCAGCGCAGCGGAGAAGTAGTGTGTTAAAGAAGCAATGAAAAAGAAAAGGAAACATTTTGAAAATAACGTAACATGATTGTCAATGTAATTGTTTTGTCACTGTTGTGAGTGATGAGTGTTGTTGTCATATATATATATATATTTACACACACATACATAAACATATATATATATACATATCTATACATATACACATATATATATACATATATATCTACATATATACACATACATATACACACACACATAAATACATACACACACAAATACATATATATATACATACATACACACACACATATATAAACATATATATACATATACATACATATCTACATATATACACACACAGCTATTTCGTATCAGTGCAATACGCTGCTTGTTAAAACGGATAACTCCGCTCTTACGTGCAAGTCTGCGTGGATATTATGAACTATCGTATTTGTTCAAGTTCTATTTAAATTTTAAATAGAAGGAATTTTTATTTAGTCGACAGAAATATCTTTGGTAGGAATGGTAAAAACAGACAGGAATATTATTCGTGAATAAATCAACTCAAACCTTAAACAACTTATAATATTTTGCTCTCCATAAAAATTTATCCTGTCTAAATTATACAAGTTAGAAATAAAGTAAGCGTTAAAAGAACAAACATTCACATTTCTTTACTCTTATGTAATTTTATATAAAAATAAACTTAGATTTTAAATATCCCAAAAGATTTTGCTCTCCATAAAAATATATCCTGTCAAAATGATACAAATTCAAATATGAACATGCTGCATAACAAAACCTAGAAATATAAATGAAATGTGTTCTTTCAGCAATAACAAATCAAATCATTCAGTTTTCTTTGCTCATATGTCATTTTAGAGCTGGACGCCTGGCATCTTTTTTGGCCACAGGTTCGTTTCTGTTTGGTGTGAGGTTCTGTGTTGTGGAGATTCTCAGGATGGATTGCAGGTGCTCATCAGTGAGGCGACTCCTGTGTGCTGTTTTGTTAGTCTTTATCACTGAGAAGAGCTTCTCACACAGATATGTGCTACCAAACATGCACAAGGTTCGAGCCGCATGTAGACGGACTTTTTTTGTTCTTCGAAGTCACCAAAGCGCCGTGCAAACTCAGTGCGCTCAGTTTATCAGCAAAGTGCGTATTTGGGAACACCGTAGTGACGACTTGGTTTAACATTACTTGGCAACAGGGAAAGTGGGGCAAGGTGCACTGGTGCATTTGTGTCTCCCATAAAAGCAGCTTCACTTGAAATCACTTTGTGATTGTGCACGGGTTAAAACGTCCGCTGAAGTGTCAGATTCTTATTTAATTATGCTGCTTTCTGTATCTTCTGCATTGCATTCAGGTTAACCTGATGTTTTGTCTCATAGTGCCGTCTTAGATTAAATTCTGTAATTACAGCCACATTAGCTCCACAAATGAGACACACGGGTTTAGTAAACATATACTCAGCCTCCCATCGGTTTTTAAAGGCTCTATTTTCAGAATCAACTTTTCTCTTCAGCATCGTGTGAGCTAGCTTCGCAATAACTTGATTAACTCGTAAGTGTTCGGCAAGGCAGCTGAAGCGCTGCATTATGGGATCTGTAGTTTATTGTGTTACCAGCGCTTCATATACCCGGGCTTTAATAACAATAATACAGTATATAAAATGATCTCGCGGGCGGATATAATTACACGCCGGGCGGATGTGGCCCCGCCCTTGAGTTTGACACATATGGACTAAATAGAACTTGAAAAGATATATTTTTCAAATGTGATCGCGCAATGCAGATAGAGTTGACGCGCACTACAGCCTGCATGCCTCAATAAGTCATCCTTCCCTCGTCTTACTTTTTACCGTTCATCTAATGAATACACTGAGTATGGCTTTACCAAAACAATCATTGATGGCGAATAAAGTATCCATTATTCGAGTATGTAGATCGGGTTATATATATATATATATATATATATATATATATATATATATATATATATATATATATATATATATATATATATATATATATATATATATATATATATATATATATATATATATACCCGCGTATCGCAGCGAGAAGTAGTGTGTTAAAAAGCTAGAAAAGAAAAGGGAACATTTTAAAAATAACGTAACATGACTGTCAATATACAGTATTTGTTTTGTGAGTGTTACTGAGTGTTGCTGTCATCAAGGATTTGATTATCATTATTTCTTTCAATCAGGTTCGTATTTGTAGGATGTGTTGTGTTCAAGTTACATTCCGTGTTTGTCAATCGTTGTAAAGATGACAGGTTTCATTCATCGATTCGTTTCTTACTGCATCAATAAACAGCTCGTCTTCTTCTTTATCTGAGACCTGACACACTGCATGCACGGGTTTTTTTTACACTGTCTTCCTTTAGCGGGACATTGACTTTTTCCAACGTGTGCTTTGTTTTGGATTTATGAATATGCTTGTATGTATCAAACGCTTCATATTTTTGCTGCCTTTTCAATTGTGTAATTCAGTTTTGTTCAGCTCTTTGGAACTGTTGCTTTTATCTGTGCACTGCGTCAGTTCACGTGAGCCGCTCGGTGTACATGCATCGAAGTTTCCCAGCTGTGCTGGTGCCATCTCGTGCTATGTCCATTGCTTTATTTAATGTTACCTTAGTCCTGGCACTTAAAACTTTCTCTCGCAGTTTCGCTGAGTTTGTACCAAACACCACCCTGACCATCTCTTCTTCCTCTGCATAAACATAGTCCTTAACCCGTGAATATTTAGTGGGAGTTTGCTATTGGATTGCCGCGGACGGACGGCCTTATATGGGCAGGCACTAAATTACAAACGCCAGCGCAGCCTGTCTATGAACTTAATTTAAAGTGTAGGTTTACATCGTGCTTTGTTTCCGAAGTAGCAGAAGTCATGAATATGGTTGTATATGTCACTCGCCGCTTCTTATTGTTTCGCTGCCTTCTCAATTATATAATGCATGTTTTCTTCAGCGCTTTTTTTAGGTCTTCCTGGTTTTCTATGTACTGCGTGATTACGTGGGAGGCGTGATGATGTCACACGAAACTCCGCCCCCACGGCGTTGAAGCTCATCTCCATTACAGTAAATGGAGAAAAACTGCTTCCAGTTATGACCATTACGTGTAGAATTTCGATATAAAACCTGCCCAACTTTTGTAAGGAAGCTGTAAGGAATGAACCTGCAAAATTTCAGCCTTCCACCCACACGGGAAGTTGGAGAATTAGTGATGAGTCAGTGAGTGAGTGAGTCAGTGAGTGAGTGAGTGAGTGAGTGAGTGAGTGAGTGAGGGCTTGGCTTTGCCTTTTATTAGTATATATATATATATATATATATATATATATATATATATATATATATACTGCTCAAAAAATTTAAAGGAACACTTTTAATGAGAGTATAGCATCAAGTCAATGAAATTTCTGGGATACTGATCTGGTCAGTTAAGTAGCAGAGGGGGTTGTTAATCAGTTTCAGCTGCTTTGGTGTTAATGAAATTAACAACAGATGCACTAGAGGGGCAACAATGAGATGGACCCCCAAAACAGGAATGGTTTAACAGGTGGAGGCCACTGACATTTTTCCCTCCTCATCTTTTCTGACTGTTTCTTCACTAGTTTCACATTTGGCTACAGTCAGTGTCACTACTGGTACCACGAGGTGATACCTGGACCCTACAGAACTTGCACAGGTAGTCCAACTTCTCCAGAATGGCACATCAATATGTACCATTGCCAGAAGGTTTGCTGTGTCTTCTAGGACAGTCTCAAGGGCATGGAGGAGATTCCAGGAGACAAGCAGTTACTCTAGGAGAGCTAGACAGGGCCATAGAAGGTTCTTAACCCATTAGCAGGACCAGTATCTGCTCCTTTGGGAAAAGCAGAACAGGATGAGCACTGTCAGAGCCCTACAAAATGACCTCCAACAGGCCACTGGTGTGAATGTCTCTGACCAAACAACCAGAAAGACTTCATGAGGGTGACCCAAGGGCCCCATGTCCTCTAATGGGCCCTGAGCTCACTGCCCAGCAGCATGCAGCTCGATTGGCATTCGCCATAGAATACCAGAATTGGCAGATGCACCACTGGTGCCCTGTGCTTTACAGATGAGAGAGGTTCACCCTGAGCATGTGACAGAAGTGAAAGGGTCTGGAGAAGCCATGGAGAACATTATGCTGCCTGTAACATCATTCAGCATGAGCACTTTGGTGGTGGGTTAATGATTGTCTGGGGAGGCATATCCATGGAGGGTCACACAGACCGCTACAGGCTTGACAAAGGCACCTTGGCTGCCATTAGGTATCAGGATGAAATCCTTGGACCCATTGTCAGACCCTATGCTGGTGCAGTGGCTCCTGGTGCACGACAATTCCTGGCCTCATGTGGTGAGAGTATGCAGGCAGTTCCTGGAGGATGAAGGAATTGATACCATTGACTGGCCACCACACTTTCCTGACCTAAATCCAATAGAACACCTCTGGGACATTATGTTTTGGTCCATCCAATGCCACCAGGTTGCACCTCAGACTGTCCAGGAGCTCAGTGATGCCCTGGTCCAGATCTGGGAGGAGATCCCCACAACACCATCTGTCATCTCATTAGAAGCATGCACCGATGTTGTCAGGCATGTATACAAGAACACAGGGGCCATACAAAGTGCTGCGTACAATTTTGAGTTGCTTTAATTAAATTTTCGCAAAATGGACTAGCCTGCCACATAATTTTTTCACTTTGATTTTTGGGGCGTCTTTGAATTCAGGGCTCTGTAGGTTGATCATTTTCATTTCCATCAAACGATGTGGCATCCTTTCGTTCCTAACACATTACCCAGTCTATATCAGTATAGATATCCAGGAGGATTTCTTTTTTCCATTGAGATCTAATGTGTTTTCAAAGTGTTCCTTTAATTTTTTTGAGCAGTTTATATGCGGAACGCATATAGGACATGTGGATGTAGTAACATTCATTCAATCTTGAAAATAAGATTAATCAGTGTTAACAAAAATTATATTCTGTTCTATTCTCAAAAACGCTCAGGTCAAACTGTCCCCTACTTTTTCTAATGTTATAATCAATAATTTTTCCAATCCATTGCAGAACCAGTGATGCAGCATTGGTCATAAGTGGGATCCATATGTACAGAGAAAGACACACTCCTACTGAAATCCCACCACTTACTAACTCTTGTTTAGGATGTGGAAGTGAAACCAAAAAGGAGTGGCGCAGATACTTCTCTTAACTTATATAATGTTTTGACACCGTGCCAAAATGACAGCGGATAAAAAAGAGAGTAATGTTTAAGTCCCATGTGCTCCCTGTATGGAGCTTGCATGTTCTCCCCATGTCTAGGTGGATTTCCTCCAGTTACTCTGGTATCCTAAAACCATCCATAGGTTGAGTGAAGTGGCATTGCTAAACTGGACCTTGTGTGTGTGTGTGTGTTCACCCTGCAATGGAGTGGCGACCCGTCCAGTGGTTTTTACTGCCTTGTGACCTATGCTTGCTCTTATAGGCTCCAGATTCACCACAGCTTTGCCCTGGATAAGCATGTTAAGAAAGTGGATAGTGTTTACCAGAGGGGTGACTTTACATGTGCATAGGGATGGAACAGAATATCACAACACAAAAGCAATATTGGAACTTGTCAAGATAACAAGTGCCCTTTTGGGAAGAGTTTGCAAGGGGCATGGGCATCAACAAGTTGGTACTGAGCAGGGAAGAAGTGGCTGCTAGGCAACAGTACACACTCTTGATTTCATGGAAGAGCTACAGGCAGGAGAATCAGAGCAGGAGGAAGAGAGTGACAGGCTGGGTGGAAATATGGAATGTTCCCCCAGGATGCCAAAACACTGTGATCTATCATAATTTAGGAACGAGAAACCCTTACTTTGCAGATAAATTAAGAACAATGTGGTCAAGACCACATGATCACTAGGTATGGAAGGTGTGGTCAGTTAGTCCAGTCCTGAATGAAAAGTGCTGACAAGGGACCAACACACTTTCTCACAAATACATGAAGGTAGCATATGGTTGTTAATTTATGGGAATGAGTAACTGAGAGGCTGCTAAAAGAGACTTGGGGCCTCATTTATTAAACTTTGTGTGGATTCAAGTCTGAAAATATACACAGGCCAAACAAAAACAGGAAAATACATATGGCAAAAAAACTGATGTATAAAATGTGGTATATGCACTTTCTACTCAATTTATCCTTTATAAATCACAATCACCTTGTAAACATGTGTATGTGAAAGCGCCTTGAGCACCATCCTGAAACATGCATATATGAAGTATGCTAAACAGTCTTATACATTTTCAGTCACAATACTGCAGAACTTCATTGGATGGTGGAGCAGCCTCCCACCTGATGCACCAAGACCCATCCACTTGCATTCAAAAGTATCTGGATGTACTCCCTGGTGTTAGGGAAAGGCGTAAGGTGCCAGTATCTAAGCAGGCTGCCACTATCACCTGGGACATCTCTCTGTTATAAAAAAAAATCTTGGAAGGAGATGAGACGTGATTGTCTCAGAGACACTTTCACGTCCTGCGAGACGAGTCTTCATGCCAAGCAATGTAACCATGCCCGGTGCCAGAAGCCCCGCGAGACAAGAGCTTATTCAAAGAAATTTGGAAAAGTCCTGCATGGTTATGTCAAACACATTTCTTGTAGAGAGAAAGAAACGATATTCACTCACGGGCAGTTATACGCTGCACTGTCATGATGTAATTCCAAACACGGAATCAAAATTCAAAGTGATATTAATGAAAAAAAGTGAAAAGAGATTAAATATATGGACATAGGTGATATGAAAAAAGTGAGCCGCGCGAAATGCAGATCATGTGGCACAGCAGCAACAGCAAGCCAGCAGCTGATCTGCAAAGAGGAGGTAAAACAAAAAAAAAAACTGTGTTTCCCATTGTATCACCGTACTGCCGGAGGAGCGATCGCGTCTCCTTGGTGTGCGTTCAGCCCCTCTCTTCACAACGCGAGTGGCAGAGACTCAAAGTAGTTGGCACGTAGCGCAGATTTGGGGAGTGAGCGAAGCGAGCTGGGGGCAAAGCCCCCTAGTGTAAAGAAATGATTGCTGTTTCAGTGACTAGTACAGACCAAAACATTGAAACACTGAGGGGTCAACTAGTTACCTTACCAACAAGCCGCACAAAGCACTGTCACATCTGTCAAAGCTACTTTGTCTCAAAATAAATGAATTATGTGTTGACCCAGACCACCAAACCATGATGTTTGTCGGCCTCATCTTGGTATCACAGATGACTTGTACATTAATAGAATGAAACTGCTTACTATTAATAAAAGCAGCATCTCTAGGTGTCCTTATTGCAATATGAATGCAGTAAATCGCTCCAATTATATTAGGACAACCAGACACTGTTACAAATTCCATTTTTATGTTTGCAAAACCAAGTTATGTTTTATGTATGTGCACCCATACCAAACAAAAACATAGATATAGCACCTCCTCAGTCAGCTAATGGCTTCAGCACAGTGGGTATGATGGAGTAAGTACTGGCTGATGCATTACTGACCTGTCATCAAGTTTCCTGAGCGGTGACAACAGTATATAACAGGTTTAAGCTGATGAAAAAACAACATTATAATAACAGCTTGGGGTTATGACTTATACGTAACTTAGTCAAAATTTAGCTGGTTTGGCTTCATTCCCCTACTTGATCAAGGGTGGTTGTCACTTCTCAAATCCTCCAAAATGTTGCATACAAGTTGGTCAGAGTTGTCGTAAATATATGCATAATCCAACGTCAAGTTTTCTTTTCTAAATCTCAAAGTTTGTGTGGGAAGTTATATATGTACATCTTAAGCCTCTTTTTGTGCATATGCAAGCTTTATAAATGAAGCCAATGGCCCTTTATTGATGCCAAGTGGTACCAGGGCTCTAAAGAACTGATAGACAGTTATAGCCTGCAGTGCCTGCTTAGTATGTCCATCTTGATAATGGAAGTAAAACCAGGTGCTGCTTGGAAGTAATTCAGGATGAGTTTATAGCCAACCTCAAAGTAGATCATACATCAAGTGTAAAATTCAGAAAAGAATCTGGACGGAGATGCAATGTTGGGGCATTCTGGGACCTGCTAATTAATCCTTACAATACCCTGACAACCTTAAAACCAAAATTGGGTGGAGGGACCATGGAAATAAATTTTAAAAACATGATATGGTGTGTAATAACAAAACAGACAATTATAAAGAGTCTGGGGCACCTTGAAGGCAAACGCATATATTGAAATAGCACAAATGGTGCAAAAAATATACATTAGACGCAATTTAATTGACACTTCATCCTAGGTTCACAGAATTTGTTCAAGATGGCTAACGTTCTGGTTTTGATGGTTCCTAGGGGGAAGAGAAGGGTTCAGGTGGAGTGAATTTACGTTTCTGCAGAGGGGAGAAGAAGAGAAATATCATGATTGCCTGGCGCCCTTATGTGTTCCAGGAGAGTAATACAGTCAACCAAGCCCTTAAGTTGTTCACCAAGCACATGTGTATGACAGGTGTTAATAAATAAGACTTTATTGTTAGGTCTGAGAGAAAATAGGTTCACAGAAATTCAGAAGACGATCATTGCAAGGGTGTTACTTTTATTTTAGTCTGTTTAACCCTTGATGTGGCCTGTTTTTTAGCTGCCTATGCTCTTAAGTAACTACATTTCAATTTCTATCTGGCACTGGTGCACTGAAAGGGAACTCTTGATTAGCACAGGCAAGGCAAGAGGAGTGGGAGAATATTATATTCAGACTTCTAAATACATTAAAAACTTTTTTAAAGTGTGAAGTAAAACAAGTAAGAACATTGCCTGACACTCCAGTAAACTAGAATACTATGGCATATTAATCTTTGATTATGCAAGATGGCTTATGCTTTAGTTACAGTTTCTTTAGTACCTTGAAGAATTATTTTATTTTTTTATTTATTAAATAATCCTCATTCTTTTAAGAGCGGAACAGAGTATGCATTAAAATATGTGTTTGATTTCAATTTATTAAGAACAGGTAACTGTTATTGGCAGAGATGTATTAGCAGTTTTATAAACTGAGATCAGCTAGTGTGAAAAAACAAGAATCTTGATACACACAATTAATATTTAATTATACTGTGCCTGTGTCTAATGTTTCTGGATCACTAGTAATACATATTAAAATTAAATTACAGGCAGTGAAACTGAAGCTTTGCTGATAAGGTACTTTTTCTAATCAGTAAAGTAGACTGCCCCTCTAGAAAAGTCTGAGTAGGTGATTAATCAATCCAGGCATCACTTATTTAAAAACAAGAAGCAGTATAGATAAACTGGAACTTCCTTTGTAGTCAGCAAACAATACTGTAGATACTCATAATTTTATATGCTAAGATCTTGAGATATAAAAATATTAGATTATATTTTTGTCAATTATATTAGATTCTATATACACATAATTATGTTGATATAAATCAATTAACTAGTATTTCCATGTCCTGCATACTCAGTAGCAACTTTTTTTTAATACTGCAATGGACTGCTTCCTTTTCCACTGTTGTTCCTGCCTTGGAACCTATGCTAGCTGGAATAGGTTCCAGCCCCCCATCCCTCCTGGTCTGGATTAAATGGGTTAGAATATTGCATGACATAACTTTGTTTAATATTTCTGTTTTAAAGAAACAAAGCATTTCATACCATGGAAATGTAAGAATTAAGTATTAGATTAATGCCAAAGATTAAACCTTGATTTCTTTACTTGCAGAATATTTTTGAAACACTTTTTTCGATCTGGGCCTGTGTATTTTCTAACAGTGTTTATTTTCACATTTGAGTATATTTTGTGTGCTCTTATTTGCTCATTGTATTTTTGTCTGCTTTCTATTTTCTTTCTTCAGCTATGTAATGTTATTTTTCCTCTTTAGAACCACAAAAAGAATGAATGAAATGAATGAATGAAACAAGCCCCTGTGGATTCCAAAATAATCATCCGAAATTACTCTCAATGCTGCTATTAACACTTTAGTGACTATATGAGGAAAAGGTGATGTGTACTGTGTATGTCGAAGAAGTGACTTACTGAGACCTAGAAGTGCTAGATATGGTTGCTTAGTCTGCAGTTTCATGCTACAGTTCTAGTTCAAAAATTACACATTCTTACATTAGCAATTAACCTTAAGAGTTGTTTATATTTTCATCTTTTAATCTATAGCAATAGCCATAGTAGACCTTGGGAGCTTTCTTGAATTACTGAAAACTTTCTGGCCCTGCATACAGTAAAACTGCAACATTGTTTTCCGTTTACACTTTCAATATGGATGTTCTCATATAACAGAACTGACTGTATCATTTAAAAAAAAGGTCTTCCTGTAAATTTTTCGTCACAATGTGGCAGGAGAACTTAATGCAAGTAGCAAGTTGTAGTCATTTTAGATAGGATGACACATGGCACAGTACAAATATTTGTGTGTTCATTCACCTAGTCATTCTGATACCATAGAATGGTGAATGGTAAACTGAAGACAGTTTGATCAACCTTTAGAATTTCTCTTGGAATTTCTCCTGTTAAGAATTAAACTTTTCTTTACTTGGTATGTTGGAACGCCTCACTGCACAAGAGGACTAACACATACTGAAACATTTTTTGTGAACGTATACAAGATACAGCTATAGTTTTCTCATCACAGAAAATGCAGCATTTCTTTTTTCCATTAGCATATGTTGCGTCTGATGTTGAGATGCTGGTGGACATCATTAGCTCATTTATAAGGCCTGTGCAAATTTTGGCAAATAAAATGAAACAGTTATATTTCCCATGATATTTTCACTTTTATTACCACAGCATTTAGGATAATTTTTAATGAACCTTAAGGAAATGTGAGTTGATGTTATTTTGTGTAATTGCTTATACCATCAGCAATATTACAGACTTATATTCTTGATAGCCGCAGATCTTCATAAAAAATACTTCAAGAATTCAAGACCATATTTAATGTGAAGAGCTGTAAATATAATAATTTCCATTTATTTTAAGCAGTGTATGGATGGAGAACTGATTAGCAGATATCTTGGAGCAGTTTTGGACTATAATGACTGTCATGGAATGTCAGCTTTGATGTAGTTCCAAAAACAACTAAAACTTAAGAAAATCAGGTTCACCATTGCTACAATAAAGCAATAAAATAACAAGTTGTTTTTTTAGTATTCCAAATTTGCAGTGATAGATTAATGGATTTTTATTTGTAATTCATGTATACTGAGTAATCCTTTTTAGATATGCCTATTTTTCTTATGTGAACACCATTTAAATTGCCTACCTCAACAGTATCTAATTCCATTACAAACATATGGGTTCATGTACAAATGTTAAAATTCAAGGCTAACACTAAAAATGCCAGAGAACTGGCTGAATCATGTCCATCCAATGAAAACGCCATTTACAGAATTTTGACATGAACTCAGCACATGCAGGCTTGAAAAGAAAAACAGGCACATAATAAATAAGACTTTATGACCAACACTTTCCAAACCCCACCTCATATATATATAACTGCTCAGAAATATTAAAGGAACATTTTGAAAACACATCATATCTCAATGGGAAAACAAAAATCATGCTGGATATCTGTACTGATATGGACTGGGTAATGTGTTAGGAAGGAAAGCATGCCACATCGTTTGATGGAAATGAAAATTATCAACCTACACAGAGCTGAATTCAAACACACCCCAAAAATCAAGGTGAAAAAATGATGCGGTAGGCTGGTCCATTTTTCCAAAATTTCATTTTAGCAACTCAGTAGTTTGTATGGCCCTCACGTGCTTGTATGCATGCCTGACAACATCGGGGCATGCTCCTAATGAGAAGATGGATGATGTCCTCAGGGATCTCCTCCCAAATCTGGACCAGAGTATCACTGAGCACCTAGATGGTCTGAGGTGCAACCTGGCGGTGTTGGATGGGCTGAAACATAATGTCCCAGAGGTGTTCTATTGGATTTAGGTCAGGCAACCGTGGGAGCCAGTCAATGATATCAATTCCTTCATCCTCCAGGAAGTGCCTGTATACTCTTGCCACATGACGCTGTGTATTGTCGTGCACCAGGAGGAACCCAGGACCCACTGCAATAAAATTGATGACCCACAGCATGAAGTTATGGGAAAGAGTAGTAGAAGCTAGTTTATGAAGTGAGGTGATGATTAGTGAGTAACAGTATGGTTTCATGCCAAGTAGGATGCGATGTTTGCTCTGAGGGTGTTGATGGAGAAGTATAGAGAAGGCTAGAAGGAGTTGCATTGCGTCTTTGTGGACCTGGGGCCTCATATATAAACGGTACATACGCACAAAAATGTTGCGTAAGCCTGTTTCCACGCTCACATCGCGATGTATAAAACCTAAACTTGCTGTTGTTCCAGTGTGGTTTCTCTTTCTTTTTTAGATCCACATCCCTGATGCGGCTCTATCATATACATTGAAAGTAACTGCATATTGTTTATTAGTTTAAGGCATCTGACTGTAATTAACCAGTAATAATATAATGGTCCACGGAATGGCCAAACTATTCCAAATACCATAGCTGCTTTAGCGTTGTTCCTCTCAATGCACCACTCAGACTATTTATCCTACTGTATCTGAGTGTGCAATCAGATCGGAAAGAGAATTATCAGTATACAGCATCAAGCACACACTGCCTCAGCCATGCTGAACTAGTCTCAAACGGTAAAAGCGTCAGAGCCTTTCCTGTAGGGAAACAGTTTCATCCCAAGAACTATAAACGCACTCAATCAGTCCATCAAGTGCTCCTTGTAGAACTGTTTGTACTTATTAGTACAATTACCTCACTGTACAGCTATAATATTGCACAACCTACACCACTTTATAAAGCACGTATTTACATATAATGACAATATCATTTTTAAGATGAAATGCAGCAAAATATGTTTATTAAATTATACAGATAAAATGTTAACATAATTTAAATAATCTATATTGTTAATAATTAAACATGTGAGAACACGGTTTTACAGCGCAACAAGGAGCTGGGACCCCATTCAGGCACTGTTCCTGCCTCGTGCTGTATTCTTGCTGGGGCTGGCGCGACCCTGGAAGGATAGATAGATAGATAGATAGATAGATAGATAGATAGATAGATAGATAGATAGATAGATAGATAGATAGATAGAAAGTTTTGAAGAATCGGCATTCTAAGCTTACAGATGGCTTAACATCTATTACAGAGCTGATTGTGTAGTGATTGGTTACTTGGATAAAGAAAAGGAAGGACAGGAATTGGGAGTTAGCACGTTTGAAAGAGACAGTACTGATGCAATAAATTATTTCACTGAAAGTCGCACACGGCAAGCATATTGCGTGAGGCAGTCTCTGGACAGGGCACTAGCTCGTCACGATCACTGCGCCACTGTGTTCCTATGTTTAATAACATGCTTTAACTCCTATCATCATGAAAATGATATCAAGTATACATCTCAGTATTTTAATTATTCAGAGAACTATAATATCACAAATGTAATGGATTCTGTGTCCTGTTGGAGGAAGAGAAAGCCGGTTTAAGAAGCACGTAGTGATTCACACACATAGAGCACATAGAAGGACACATACAAAACAAAGCATTTAATGTGCTATTATAGTTACAATAGTATTTGAGAAACTAGTAAATTAAATGATTTAAAGATGAAGTTTATGATGATCTACTTTAATGACAAAATAAAGTATGAGATTAAAATGGAAATTTCGAGATTAAAGTTGATATTTCGAGCTTTTTGCTCACTGTGTCCATTTTTTTTTCTTTTCTCTGTACCCTGATAAGCTAAGAAATACAGGTGCTGGTCATAAAATTAGAATATCATGACAAAGTTGATTTATTTCAGTAATTCCATTCAAAAAGTGAAACTTGTATATTAGATTCATTCATTACACACAGACTGATGTATTTCAGATGTTTATTTCTTTTAATTTTGATGATTATAACTGACAACTAATGAGAGTCCTAAATTCAGTATCTCGGAAAATTAGAATATCAATTAAGACCAATGCAAAAAAAGGACTTTTAGAAATGTTGGCTAACTGAAACGTATGAAAATGAAAAGTATGAGCATGTACAGCACTCAATATTTAGTTGGGGCTCCTTTGGCCTGGATTACTGCAGCAATGCGGCGTGGCATGCAGTCGATCAGTCTGTGGCACTGCTTAGGTGTTATGAGAGCCCATGTTGCTCTGATAGTGGCCTTCAGCTCTTCTGAATTGTTGGGTCTGGCATATTGCATCTTCCTCTTCACAATACCCCATAGATTTTCTATGGGGTTAAGGTCAGGCGAGTTTGCTGGCCAATCAAGAACAGGGATACCATGGTCCTTAAACCAGGTACTGGTAGTTTTGGCACTTTGTGCAGGTGCCAGGTCCTGTTGGAAAATGAAATCTGCATCTCCATAAAGTTCGTCAGCAGCAGGAAGCATGAAGTGCTCTAAAACTTCCTGGTAGACGGCTGCATTGACCTTGGACCTCAGAAAACACAATGGACCAACACCAGCAGATGACATGGCACCCCAAACCATCACTGACTGTGGAAACTTTACACTGGACCTCAAGCAACATGGATTCTGTGCCTCTCCTCTCTTCCTCCAGACTCTGGGACCTTGATTTCCAAAGGAAATGCAAAATTTACTTTCATCAGAGAACATAACTCAGCAGCAGTCCAGTCCTTTTTGTCTTTAGCCCAGGCGAGACGCTTCTGACGCTGTCTCTTGTTCAAGAGTGGCTTGACACAAGGAATGCGACAGCTGAAACCCATGTCTTGCAAACGTCTGTGCGTGGTGGTTCTTGAAGCACTGACTCCAGCTGCAGTCCACTCTTTGTGAATCTCCCCCACAGTTTTGAATGGGTTTTGTTTCACAATCCTCACCAGGGTGTGTTTATCCCTATTGCTTGTACACTTTTGTCTACCACATCTTGTCCTTCCCTTCGCCTCTCTATTAATGTGCTTGGACACAGAGCTCTGTGAACAGTCAGCCTCTTTAGCAATGACCTTTTGTGTCTTGCCCTCCTTGTGCAAGGTGTCAATGGTCGTCTTTTGGACAACTGTCAAGTCAGCAGTCTTCCCCAGGATTGTGTAGCCCACAGAACTAGACCATTTAAAGGCTTTTGCAGGTGTTTGGAGTTAATTAGCTGATTAGAGTGTGGCACCAGGTGTCTTCAATATTGAACCTTTTCACAATATTCTAATTTTCCGAGATACTGAATTTGGGACTTTCATTAGTTGTCAGTTATAATCATCAAAATTAAAAGAAATAAACATTTGAAATACATCAGTCTGTGTGTAATGAATGAATCTAATATACACATTTCACTTTTTGAATGGAATTACTGAAATAAAACAACTTTGTCATGATATTCTAATTTTATGATCAGCACAAGAGTTGTACAGGATATGTACGAGGGAAGTGTGACCATGGTGAGGTCTGCAATGGGAGTAACGGATGCATTCAAGGTGGAGGTGGGATTACATCAGGGATCGGCTCTGAGCCGTTTCTTATTTGCAATGGTGATGGCCAGGTTGACAGATGAGATTAGACAGGAGTCCCCATGGACTAAGATGTTTGCTGATGACATTGTGATCTGTAGTGATAGTAGGGAGCAGGTTGAGGAGACCCAGGAGAGGTGGATATATGCTCTAGAGAGGAGTGGAATGAAGGTCAGTGGGAACAAGACAGAATACATGTGTGTAAATGAGAGGGAGGTCAGTGGAATGGTGAGGATGCAAGGAGTAGAGTTGGCAAAGGTGGATGAGTTTAAATACTTGGGATCAACTGTACAGAGTAATGGGGATTGTGGAAGAGAGGTGAAAAAGAGAGTGCCGGAAGAGTGGAATGGGTGGAGAAGAGTTTCAGGAGTGATTTGTGACAGACGGATATCAGCAAGAGTGAAAGGGAAGGTCTACAGGATGGTAGTGAGACCAGCTACAGTATGTTATATGGGTTGGAGACGGTGGCACTGACCAGAAAGCAGGAGACAGAGCTGGAGGTAGCAGAGTTAAAGATGGTAAGATTTGCATTGGGTGTGACAAGGATGGATAGGATTAGAAAAGAGTACATTTGAGGGTCAGCTCAAGTTGGACGGTTGGGAGACAAAGTCAAAGAGGCGAGATTGCGCTGGTTTGGACATGTGCAGAGGAGAGATGCTGAGTAGGAGAAGGATGCTAAGGATAGAGCTGCCAGGCAAGAGAAAAAGAGGAAGGCCTAAGAGAAGATTTATGGATATGGTGAGAGAGGACATGCAGGTGATGGGTGTAACAGAACAAGATGCACAGGACAGAAAGATATGGCAGAAGATGATCCGCTGTGGTGACCCCTAACGGGAGCTGCTGAAAGAAGAAGAGGAAGATCTGTGAAACTGAAAAAATAGAATTTCAATCCTTTTCATTATCTCCAAAATGATTGATATTTACATTTAGAGTTTTTTTTTTTAAATCTGAAACTTCTAAAAAAAAAAAAACAATCATTCAGATTTATGTCAAAAGTATACAAAAATCACCAAGAACCTAATCAGATTCCTTTTTGATGGAAATTTTTTCATGCGTTTTAGTGCATTTTTATTCTTTGTGAATATTTATGTAACAACTAGAGATGCAGTGGAGGAAGGACTGAGACAGGCACCAGTACCTATTAACACTCCTTGGAAGGTCTATTTCCTTTGCTGTATGTGATAGACTCTGACTAAATTTTGCTGTAGGAAATGAGAGACACCATATTGTTCCTAAAGGTACTCCACTGTCAGCCTTAGGAGGCACACAATAAAGTACAGGAGTTTCCACATTGCAGCTTGTGTCTTTTTTTTCCTTTCAGTCCAGCTTGCCACACTGTTCAGTACAGCTCCATTTATGTGGCTCCTGCATGCATGACTTTGCTTCCCTGTGTATTCTCACCTGCATATTCCTGTTAATCCAAATTTTAAAATATGCTGGCTAACATCCATATTATATTGAACTGGAACAATACAAGAAATAAAACACAGTAGACTGATAAATTAAGAATATCTTTTTTAAGCTTGGGTGGAAATTGTTTTACATTGTAGATTACTCAGGAACAGCTAACATCTGTAGCATATGCTTTCTTCAAAGACAGCTTGTTATATAACCAAAGCTTTTGGGAGTTGCTCTTTATTATGTTAGACAAAGAAGTGATCTGGGGCGTGGTGTGGTTACATTCATTGTATACCTCTAATCATGTAATTGGCAACTGTTTTATATCTGTCAGGTAGACTAAAAATTGGTGTGTGCCATGACTCCCTCTTTATTTTGATAGCTTTCATCCTTACAGAATGGCATTGAAAGGAAATGGAAATGACAAACAATAATAGGATATTTTCTTAGTTTAAGTACTATAGTGTGGTACTGAGATAGGTGAGGCATTTCTTCCTTTTAAGCTTTTCTTTAAATATTTACATTTTAAATCTTAACTAATAATATGAAGATATGTGCTAAATTTAACATTTAGTTTTCATTCTAGTATTTTATAGATAAGGATAGTCAGTAATTGGCTTGCAGATTCAGCATCTTGCATTCAAATTCTGCACCCAGTCATTGTCTGTATGGAATCTGCATGATTTCCTTGTGTCTGCGTGGGTCCTTCCCTGGGTGATTTGGTTTTCCACATCCCAGAAATGTATGTGTATTAAATTGATTGATGGTTCTAATTTGGCCTCATGTGAGTGTGTGCATCCATGGGCCATATAAATAACATCCATTATCGAACACACTTTATCCTAACTACAGGGTCACAGGAGTCTACCAGAGCCAATCCCAGCCAACACAGGGCGCAAGGCAGGAAACAAAACCTGGGCAGCGCACACACACACACATCCACACACCAAGCACACACTAGGGACAATTTAGGATCGCCAATTCACCTAGCCTACATGTCTTTGGACTGTGGGAGGAAACCGGAGCACACGGAGGAAACACATGCAGACACGGGGAGAATATGCAAACTCCACGCAGAGAGGACCCAGGAAGTGAACCCGGGTCTCCTAACTGCGAGGCAGCAGTGCCACCCACTGCGCCACCATGCCGCCGTATAATTAACATGTTTCCCATAATCTGTTTGTTCCATGCCTTTTTACCACTGCTGCTGGAATATGTTCTACATCCAGAAACCCTCATTTGGGTTAAAGTAAGTCACTTTGAGAGTGAAGAGGAAAAAACGCTTTGAACACTAGAGGGAACTCATGTATAGCGTATTGCTTGATTTGTACTCACACAACTTGCAATGTAACCTGACATCCAATTAGCCTTCTTAATTGCTTCTGTACAATATCTGGACATCTACAGTAACGGGTTTACTATGACTCCTAATTCCTTTGCATATGGTACACTTTTAAAATTTTCTATAGTCCTTCTGTGTGATTACTGTATATCTAGTATTTGAACATCTTATGTGTGTAGTACTAGGGTGTTGTACTGTGTTAGCCATTATGGATATAGTGAGAAGTCAAGTAAAATGACACCTTTAATTGGCTAACTAAAAAGATTACAATATGCTAACATCTTATGTGTAAAAGTTTACATTACGATTAATCAGTCAGACGTCTGCCCAAGTCTAAATTTATTCTAGGACCTACTGTAATGATTTTGCTGATTCTACTGTATGTGACAATCTGCTTAGTTTAGTATCATCTACAGACTTAAACATGTTGTTAGCTACCTTTTTTCTAAGATCATTTATATAAATTTAAGCAGGAGAGAGCAACATTGGTCCTGGAGGGCTGTTTTTAATTGCTGTTTATTAGCAACTAGCAAAATACACGCGCTTCGCAGCGGAGAAGTAGTGTGTTAAAGAAGTTATGAAAAAGAAAAGGAAACATTTTAAAAATAACGTAAGATGATTTTCAGTGTAATTGTTTTGTCACTGTTATGAGTGTTGCTGTCATATATATATATATTGCAAAAGATGCAACAATAAACAGCATAAAGGTTTGGGGTTTCCAGTTATGACCGTTACGTGTAGAATTTCGAAATGAAACCTGCCTAACTTTTGTAAGTAAGCTGTAAGGAATGAGCCTGCCAAATTTCAGCCTTCTACCTACACAGGAAGTTGCAGAATTAGTAATGAGTCAGTGAGTCAGTCAATCAGTGAGGGCTTTGCCTTTTATTAGTATAGATAAGATGCAAATGACAAAGGAACCAGCAGGTCTCTCTCCAGCTTGTTTCCATTTACTCCTGTGTGTGTTCATCATGAAATACACTGTATTTTGTTTAATAAAATAGTTGGAAGTAAACTGAAGAGAAAAAAGTGAAAGACTGAGAATTACTCATCCATTTAAGGCTTCAAAGCATTTGAATGATATCTTAGAAAGCAAAAAAATACAATATAACAATGACCTGACATAGCAGAGTTAAAACACTAACAAGTCATGAAATTAAATAAAATCTGTTTTTGGTAAGGATTGTTTTCTAATTAAGCAACTAGGTTGGAATAAAAACCCACAGCAACCGCAGCCCTCAGGGACTAACATTACTCACTACTGAATTAAAGAATATAGACAGCAGCTTCAACACTGATCCTTGTAGGAATTCAATTTTATCATCATCTTATTCTGAAAACGTTTCTTGCAAATTAAGTTGTTGCTTCCTGTGTTTTAGCCGAATTTGCATCCCTCTGCACATTTCACCTAAAATTTCCAGTTGCTTCTGTTTTTTCTTTAGCTTCAAATTCACTACCTGATCAAAAGATATTTGAAAATTAAGATCAAATGCCTTTATTGCTTCCATGAAAAATACTAGCCTTTTTCTGAAAAATCTCACTCATCTAAACCCTCGGTGACTACAACTGAACTAGATCCTGTAGATGATGCTTAATTTTATCATTAAACAATGCTTTGATTAATTTGCCTACTACTCCTACTAAAGCAGATGGCATATAGTAACTAGGATCACTCCAGTTACTTGCATGCTAGATTACTCATTCAGAATTATCTTAATGATGTCCACAAAATATGCATTAAAGGTTTACTAACGTCCTTGCCCACCACTGTATAAAATGTTAAGTAAGTAGCCTTTGATATCATCAATGTCCCATTGTTTTATTTAGGAACACTGTTTCATTCAGAATTTCTTTGAACTTTGCATTAGATGGTAATCAGCAAAACAAGAATTTACCAGGGTTAGAAAAATCAAAGAAATATTTTAACTATCTAAATTTTATTCTCTTTTCATTTTGAAAACTTAGTTTAAAACATTTTTTCAACTTTGACTTTTGAATAAGAATTTTATAATAAATTCACTGTTATTAGAAAATAATTAGAAAATTATTTGCCATTTATAATTTAGTACATAAAAAGCAATCTAGTGATTGTATCAATTATAAATTAACTTATATCAGATTATACATGTTATATTGTTTAGTGTCTATTTGTATATATCTGTCGTATTTTGTATATAGTATTTTATAAGCATGTATTATCTAGTACAGTATGTTTTATTTTTATATTGTATAGTGTATTTTATTTTGTTGCTATGCTCATTGTATACATTGCAATGACAACAGAAGTATCTTATCTTATTGATCAATCGGCTGAATCACAGCACTCAATATTGGATTTTCCATGGAACAGAAACCAAACTGCATTTATGAATACTTTTTTTCAAGTTTTTGAAGTGGCTTACAATATAAAAGAGCATTACAATTGTATCCCTTGTATAGTATTATCACTTTCATTTTTAGATGTTCCTTATAATTAGTAATTATTATCCTGCCATCTGTTAAAAATAAAGAGTCACAGAGTATAAAGTGAAAAAATAAATCTACAGCTACTCTGAGACTGGCAATAAAGTCCTGCTGTACATCCAAGGATACATGCCATATTTGGTAGAAAGGCCAACCAGATGCACCCACAGGAGAAGGAGCACATACAGGACAACCCTTCAATGTCAGTCTTGCTGACTGAAAAGTCAAACCTTAGGACTGCAATGGAGTGAGCTGACTAGTAGTATTTGGCTGGCAGAGTAGGTTGGGGCACAGAAATAGATTACCTGTCAGGACTGAAGCCATGGCAAAAAAGGTGAATATTAAGAATGTCCATAATCAAAAAGAGCAGCACTGTGTCACAGTCAGGGTTTTTTCTCTGCCCTGACATGGGAGCCATGAGAGACGGGACCACTCTGATGTTACTGCTGCTGGGTCCTCCCTCTGGCTTGATAAGCAGCCATGAGGAAAGGAGTCAGCAGCAGTGCACTGCAGGAAGTTGTCAGGGGCAAGCAGGTCTGAAATGAGCCTCTTCTGAGTTGGACTGTGAGAGCTCTAGCCTGCCATTTACAGAGCTTTTTGGAAGCCTCACACCATCTGTTATGTTTGAAACTCCAGATTTACAACAGGCAATTCAAAAAAACTGTCAAAACACAAGAAGACAGGCACACAGTAAAAAGAAATTAGTCAAATGTATCAAATGCATTAAACACAACAAAATACAAAAACAAGATATTGGTCATAATCAGCTAAACAGAAACACTCATTTATATGCCGTTTTGCCTCATTTTTGACTTTTGCCCTGTTTGCCAACTTATGCTTCTTTATTTTGCTTGTATCTTAAATACAGTATATATATTTATTAAATATATTGTAAAAGCCCCAAAACCCCGGACATACCACACTAAACAGTCCCAGGTAAAAAGGTGTAAAATACAGCTTTTTATTGCACAGAAATACCTTCTTTCCAGACCAATTCTACAATCCTTCAATAAACAATCCTCCTCTTCCTGTGTCAGACAGAAGTATCCTGAAGCAGGGAGTCCCGCTCTCTGTAGCACCCCCCTGGAGGCACCCAAGGGCCAAGACAGGATTGTACCTCAAGACTACAACTCCCATATACTCCTGCGGGCATCCTTATTGGGTTCATGCCATTGGAGCACTAACCTCTATTATACTGGGGCAGGAACTACTCTTGATATAAAACCTCCCCCATTCCATTCATTAATATTTTCCTTTGAGCGGGATATCAATTCAGTCCCATCCTGGATGGGTTATTCCTCCTTACACTCTGTCCTTCCATTACAGCATTCTTGGCTGGGAAAAGATCCAGTACATAACTCACAATATATTCATTTGGCTTGTCTCTTATCCAGAGATTTTATGATTTATCCACTCCCCTGAAGGGCATATTTATGCATTTTGAAGATTTTAAGTATTTTTTAACTTTAAAAGCCAGTACTCTATTTTGGGCCTGTGTTGGAAAAAGCCTACCCATGAAGTTTGGGGGTCAAGCTGCCTGGAGCAAGGTCTATCTCTGGGTGAGGACAGCAAAGTTCCTGGCCTGGCCTGTGGCTCTTTTTGGAGGCCTTTCAATCTTTTTTCCCATGTCTGTGTTGCCTATTCACAACAAACAACAAATGCACTCACTCTAACCATGCTCTCTTTTTATTTCCAGTACCACTGCACTCAAATACCTACAGTATGTATGGTTAAAGTTGCACAACAAAAGGTGATAGCAGGAGGGTTTGGGCCAGAATGATGGTCTCTAGATCACCTCTTCTTGTAATCTGCAGCAATGAAAAAACATCACTTCCTGTGAATAGCATCGACCCTATGACACCCTACCAAGAAACTGAATTCTTGAATGCCTACAGCTGCGGCAGGAACTCCTGAACACCACTAACTGATGCCCAGAACTATTAAACACCACCAAAGGGGGCCTGTAACTGCTGAACACCTTTAAAAAGCAGCCAAAGTCAAAATAAGAGTTGTGGCAAACAAGCTTATACGGGAGTGTACACAAAAAAAGGACAATTTTAAAAACACAAGAAGTTCTAGGTAGTCATTATTGTTTTTCCTCCCACATCCAAAGACTTGGATATTATGTTGATTTGCACTTTATGAGGGAGTGTTGGTGTATACTGTATATTAGTTTTTCTATTAAAGGACTGGCTATCCTCTCCAGAGTTGATTTTTCTGTGCATTCAGTACTGCCAAAAAGGCCCCAACACCAGTCACACAAAGTTGGTTCAAGTGAGTTCTGAAAATGAATTGATGGATGCAGTGAACTGTAAGATAAGTTCATATATGAATTAAATACTTGCTGAAATCTGACATTTATGAAAACTCTTGCTACTTTTTTTTCATGTCTTAACATGCTTCTGTACTAATTATCCATCTCTGTATCTGCCTCTGTAAAACCTGTTCAATGAGAATGTAAAATACAACACATTAAATGAGGCCTTTCATGGTTTGATTAAACATATTTACTGTTACTTTCATTGTAAGCATAATATAGAGATGACTTTTTAATTCATTTTAAAGCATTCTGGAACATCTGTTTAGATAGAGTAAAACCACATAATAAGAGCTTTAGCATATAATTTAAAAACCTACCACCTTCACAGAAAATGAGGAGGTTAGGAATTTTTACATCCAATGGTTTATACCAAAAACCAATTGTTTGCTTGAAAAAAAAAATACATCTAAACTGAGCGATCGGGGGAGAAGGGTCTTAGTGAGGGAGGTGACCAAGAACCCAATGGTCACTCTGTCAGAGCTCCAGAGGTCCTCTGTGGACATAGGAGAACCTTCCAGAAGGACAAACATCTCTGCAGCAATCCACCAATCAGGCCTGTATAAGTAGAGTGGCCAGATGGAAGCCACTCCTTAGTAAAAGGCACATGGCAGCCCGCCTGGAGTTTGCCAAAAGGCACCTGAAGGTCTCTCAGACCATGAGAAACAAAATTCTCTGGTCTGATGAGACAAAGATTGAACTCTTTGGTGTGAATGCCAGGTGTCATGTTTGGAGGAAACCAAGCACCGCTCATCACCAGGCCAATACCATCCCTACAGTGAAGCATGGTGGTGGCAGCATCATGCTGTGGGGATGTTTTTCAGTGGCAGGAACTGGTAGACTAGTCAGGATAAAGGGAAAGATGACTGCAGCAATGTACAGAGACATCCTGGATGAAAACCTGCTCCAGAGCGCTCTTGACCTCAAACTGGGGCGATGGTTCATCTTTCAGCAGGACAATGACCCTAAGCACACAGCCAAGATATCAAAGGAGTGGCTTCAGGACAACTCTGTGAATGTCCTTGAATGGCCCAGCCAGAGCCCATACTTGAATCCGATTGAACTTCTCTGGAGAGATCTTAAAATGGCTGTGCACCGATGCTTCCCATCCAACCTCATGGAGCTTGAGAGGTGCTGCAAAGAGGAATGGGCGAAACTGGCCAAGGATAGGTGTGCCAAGCTTGTGGCATCATATTCAAAAAGACTTGAGGCTGTAATTGCTGCCAAAGGTGCATCGACAAAGTATTGAGCAAAGGCTGTGAATACTTATGTAAATGTGATTTCTCAGTTTTTTATTTTTAATAAATTTGCAAAACCTCAAGTAAACTTTTTCACGTTGTCATTATGGGGTGTTGTGTGTAGAATTCTGAGGAAAAAAATGAATTTAATCCATTTTGGAATAAGGCTGTAACATAACAAAATGTGGAAAAAGTGATGCGCTGTGAATACTTTCCGGATGCACTGTATATATATGTATTGTTACACACGTGCAATTAGGAGGCAACCAAAGGACCCGATGCACTGCGTGAACCCGCAAGAGGGAGGAGAAAGCCAGTGTACTAACCCATCTCTCTGTTCTCTCACAGAGAGGAAGAGCCACAAAAGAGTGCGACACCGTAACTGCATCGCCAGTTGCTCGCTCAGACAGACGCGCCACTTCTGCATTCCTTAGTAAGTCTCGTCCGTTCCCAATGACATCACAACCTTTCTAGGTTTCCCTGCTGTCCCCTCCTCCATAAATACGCCATCTTTTCCACCTAAAGACTGTCTTGTTGCCTGTAACAAACTTGCCAGACCACATCCTGGACCTACAGTATATGGGGATGGTTCCCCAACCCTTTAACTTTGTTATCGCATGCTTCTTTTACAATATACTGTATATATATATATATATATATATATATATTGTGGTGTTTATTCTTCCCAAAGAAGACAGCACAAACAAAAACAAAGTTTGGGGACCGTCCCCATATATTGTCGTCCAGACAATAAAGAATGTAAATGATTCAGAGTTTTCAAAAGTAAAACAGTGAACAACTTTCTTTGACAAAAATGGTGGCTTTATACAGAACAGGATTATGGAACAGGAAATGGTTGGCCGGAAGTGACGTTGGAAACAGGAACCGGAAACGTCATCATGATTGGACGGAAGTGAGGTGGATTGATGGAGCCGGAAGTGACGTCATCATGGTTGGCCGGAAGTGACGTCATCGCAGCCATTTTGGAACCTGGAAGTGGAGGAACTATTTTTCTTTAGGTGTTCTGTTGACCAAAAGAGATTTGGGTAAGTACCACGTGATAACCCTCTATCTCGCGATGTTTCACTCACTTTTAGGCTCTTTGACTGCCTCCACATGTGTGACAATATATATATATATATATATATATATATATATATATATATATATATATATATATATATATATATATATATATATATATATATATATATTTACCTAATAATGCAAGTCAGTGTTTATGTAAAAGACACTTTCTATGACTCCTATTGAATACAACATTTTATAAAGAAAGTCAAGCTAATATGCTATAATAATTTTAATTTCACTTGTTTGAAGCTCCACATGTCTAGGATTTGTTGAATTGGCTCTCTGGATTAATGGAATGCTCAGATATACAAAAACAACAAATAAAATATGTATGTGCCATTAGTTTCATGTCCTGGAAATTATATAGATCCTATAAAATGCAAAGTGTTATTAATACTGTACAACACCAATTCAGACAGTCTATATGGTAAAAGGGTAAAGAGAAGATTGTGTACAATTTATGCAACTCAGGCTACTTCTTAATCAGGACAAGGAATAAGAAATGTCTTAAGTCTAAGAATGCACATGATACATTTTGTCTTCTTGACAGAATTATAAAAATAATATAAATCACATGGAAATAATTTATTCAGTAAGAACTGGTGTAGTGCTTAGGGTTGTTTCCTACCTTGCATTGCCAGGCTATAGGGTCCTGAAACTCTGCATTGGAGTAAGCCAATTAAATTAATGAATGTATAATAATAATAACAATAATAATAATACACTTTATTTATATAGCACCTTTCCCATGATCAAAGTGCAAAAGTACAAAAATTCAGAAGGAACAACAGGTCATATGTAACACTGGATACAAATAATATCTGCATAAAATACTAAATACAGATAAATACAGGATATACTGTACAAAGCATTAAAATAGAATAAAATCATAAACTAGAGTACAATACAAAAATATCACCAGAAAACCCAGAACAAATAACAATTTGTGATGTAAACACAAAACATCCTGTGCACCTGGACAGTAAACTGAAAAAAGTGTCAAAATATCAAGATAAGTTAAATGCCTTCCTGAACAAATAAGTTTTAAGGTGTTTTTTTAAAGAATGAATTGAGTCCGTTGATCTCATTAATTTAGGGATTATAGAACTGAAGGATCTGTCAACTATAGAGCACAGGTTAGCTTGAGACACAACAAGATTACCAAAATCGGTAGACTTTAGTGGGCAAATAGGAGTATAGCATTGAAGAAGGTTACCGGTACAAGGCAATGTAAAGCTTTGTACGTTATTAGTAGAATTTTATTTTCAGTTCTTTAAACAACAGTGAAGGTGCAGCAGGAAGGCTGTTATGTACTTTCTGTTGAGGGTCTGTGTATGGACTCTTGTAGCAGAGTTTTGAATCAAACTAGAGCTGTGTGTCAGGGATGCCAGGGGCGACGACCCGGCCGGGATGCCATGAAGGACCGGAAGAGGGCATGTGCCCACCTGGGATCACGTGGGGGCCGCCACCCTGGTTGCTTTGGGGGCCACGGGTAGAGGGCTTGGACCTTAGCATTTCCGCCACACCAGGAAGTGCTGGGGGGAAGAGAAGCAGGGACACCCGGAGTGCTTTCGGGAGTACAGCAGGCACTTCCGCCACACTGGGGCGTGTCGGCGGTTGATTGCCGGGGAGCACCTGGAGCACATCTGGGTGTAGTTAAAAGAAGAAAGCATTGTGTGGCCAGGACTTTGTGGGGTTTGTGTGTGCACTGATTTTTGTAAATAGACATTGTAAATAAACGTGTGGTGGTGGAAAAACAACATTTCTGCCTGTCTGTGCCTGGGTAACGTTCACATGTGATAACATAATAAGGGGAATATGCCAATAGGGAGTTATAGCAGTTAATACAGGATATAATAAAAACATGGACAACTTTCTTAGCATTACAGAAGTAGATAAGTGAGCAAACACAGGATATGTTACAAAGGTGGAAGTAAGAAGGTTTCTTAATGTGGTTTATGTGGGTGGAATTAGAAAGGGAGGAATCAAAAATGACACCAAGATTCCTTGCAGTAGAAGAAGGTATGACGAGATTACCAGCAAGAGTGATTGAAAAGGAACTTATGTTCTAAAGCTGACCTTTTGTGCCAGTTATCATGACTTTGGTTTTATTGTAGTTTAATTTTGAAGAGCCATATTACATCCAGGTTTTTAATTCACTGAGGCAAATTGTGAGCTGGGTAAACTATGAAGAACTTCACTTTAACACTATATAGATATGGAATAGATTTGGGTATCATCTGCATAAAAATGATAACCCAGCCCAAAGTATGAACAGTGTGGTCAGGGGGAAGCATGTATATACAGAACAGCAGAGGGCTGAGGACATAGCCTTGAGGAACTCCTTATGTGATTAGTGCAGAGCTGGACCTGCTGTTGCCAAGACTAATAAATTCTTCTCTATCAAAAAAATAGGACTTAAACCACTGGAAGGCAGTCAAGACTGGATTTTTTATGTTTGGGCTACAGAAGCAGTTTTAAAAGTATCTGGCATGGAGCCAGTGTCAAAAGATTTTCTATTGATTATTGTCATAACAGTCAGGATAACGGCATGAAAGAAGCATTTGATAAGTGTGGTGGGGATGGGGTCAAGTACACTAGTAGCCCTCATTTTACAGAACAAGTCATTAATAAGTATATGTAACTAGTGAAAAAGTGGAAAATGGGTTGGAATGGGAAGACAGGGAAAATATAAATGGAAGATGGATTTATGTTAGTTGAACTATTTTTTAATTTTATCATGGAAATTTTTCACAGTCTTCAGTGTAAGAGATGATCAAGCCAAATGAAGGTTGAAGTCATTTATTAACTACAGAAAACAAAGCCCTCTGGGTTACCAAGTCCACTCTCTGTTATTCTGCCATAGTGTGTATTCTTGGCTGTAGTTAGCACATCTCTGTAGGGCCTTTGATGATTTGGGAAAGTCTGGGCGTGCTCAGTGATGCCAGGCTTACGTGACATTCTCTCAAGGCATCAGCCAGCTGCTTTCATAGATTGTAATTCTAAGTTATACCATGGAGCTGAACACTTAAAGAACTTAAAGGATGCTCCTTATGTTTTAAATGAGCTATTTTATCTAGTGCTGAAGAAAGGGCTGACTTATAGTAATCAACAAGACTATATAATGTGGATGGAATAGATGAAAATAGAAGAAGATAAGAAAAGGATCCAGTAAGGATAGAAGGGGAGATATTTTTAAGGTTTCTGAAAGAATTTTGACATTAACAGGTAAGAGAAGGGAAAGGGATTGGGATAGTGAAAACCCTTCTTTATGGTCAGAAAGACCCAAAACAGTCCTGTAAGTGTTGCAAACAGGTAAGCCAAATGTAGACTGGGTAGGAAAATCAACAAGCTACACCAAATCAAAATAGTCCAGTAGGGATAGGAATTAATTTGTCAGCCTAAATTAATTAATGTCAATGTGAACATTAAAATCACCTACAAGAATGACAGTCTGGGAAAGAGAATTTAAACGAGTTAGTAATTCAGCCATTCAGATCAGATAAAAAAGACCTATTGTATTTTGGGTGATGACAGAGAACAACAAGTAAGATAGGATGAATTCTTTTATATAAGACTGTGATATAAATCTATGATCTAAATGCACTGTATGTAAGACTAATGAGTAGACTAATGAGAATCAATAGACAGTACTTTACTGCCTGTGAATCAATTCGAGTCAGGTGGCATTACTATCATACCATCCATACATAGTATTGCAGCATAAAGTGACACAAAATAACATTTTATGAGACCATGTTGGAACATATACTGTACATAAACACAGTACAAGTGCAACAGAAGTAGAAAAATATATCCTATTAATGATAACAACAACTAACAATAAAAACAACAGTAGTAACTGATGTACTTTATATAATAGACTACTAACAGCAGATCTGAGGGGAGGAGTACAGCACAGAGCTCAAAGTCCGGACAACCATGGGGTAGAAGTTATTGAAGGACCTTGCAGAACTGGTTTGAATGCTACAGGTAAAAGTGAGATGAGGAAAGTAAAGGAAGTGTGCGAGCACCCAAGATCTCCAAACATGGTTGATTTCTAAAAGGTAAAATATCTACTTTCAGAAAGCACTTCTAATGACTTGTTTGGTTTTCTGCATGAATATTCATAATTTGTAATGTTTCTTATTACTTGGTCCAAATTAGGAATTTATGAGAATTGCTGGCTTTTGATTTTGTTTTATTTGAATTGTTTACATTTCCTGCCTGTTTACATCTCCCTTTCCCCCATGTCTATATGGATATTTCTCCAGCTACTGCAGTTTTTCTCCAACATCCCCAAAGATGTACCTCTTAAATTAATTGTAATTTACAAATTGGCCTCTTCTGTGTATAAGTGTGGATATATGCTTGAGTAGGGCCTGCAAAGGACTGGTTTATTCATTCTGGGAGTCATGGGGTCTGATTTTGTCAATATAGTCTCCAGTCCCAACCAACTGAATTAATCAAGTTGAAAAAGCATGTGTAGTTAGGAAAGCTCACTTCATTAATTGACTGTAATTTGTACTTCTAGGTTCAGGTTTGAAGTCATAATTTAATTTTAATATTAAATTACATGATGTGATGTTGTCAAAGGCAACAAGTAAATCCAGATTTTCAACAAATTAAAAAAAATAAATATGTACCTAACATAGGTGTATGAGAAAATGAAAGGAGGAAATTAAGCGTCCTTCCTACCTAATGTAATTTACAAGTACATAACCTAACAATCTCAGCCTCGCATAATCCATATTGGGGGGAAATGAAAACCATTTTTCTCCATCAAAACATATTTAACTGCCATATATTTTTTTTGTTTTTGCACTATAATTAATTAAATATCAATATTTAATTGTAATGCTAATTTGTTTAAATGTAATATTTTCTAATATTAAAATCTATGCTTAAAGCAAAACAATGAGAAAATTAACTACAATAAGCATTAAGGATTTATATGTGGGGGCCTGAAAGTTCTATGTATCTTACTAGGTCAACAAACAGGGCATATAAAATTCCTATGTTTGTCTGTGAGTGGGACAGCAAAGCCAAGAATTTACATTGGGTCGAGAAAGAATGGCCAGCTAAAGAAAGGATCCACCATCAGGGTGACTTGGGTACCCCATTTGGCCTTAGCATATGCAAGATAAAAATGTCTAATATCAGGAAAAGTCCACATTTTCCCCTACTTTACAAGCACTCACAGCAATCAGCCATCCAGCATATGCCCTTATAACACTTGGATCATCTTGTTTAATCTGAACTGAATAAAGAGCTTTTAAAAGAAAAATATGAGTCCTGGTTAGTTGACATGGACAAGTCAAAATCAAAGAAGGTGTTTCATAGGTCACTTTTATGAGATTATACTTGATGTTCTAACAGTGTCACAAAAATGAAAACATCAAAGCTTTCAAAATGAGAGTACAGTGGTGTAATGAAAAGAAAAATTAAATATACTTGACATTTTCAAAAAATAAACCCAACTTATGATTTGAACAAGCACTTTGAAGACGTTTTAAATACTGCAGTAGGGACTAATGAGATGGACCTTAAATGTAGTCAGGGGAGGGCTGACATTACTCCTTCTAGCATTAATGTGCACTCCAGCTCTGTGGAGTTACAAGCATTGTCATGAACAACAAAAAGAAGGACAAGACCAATGCAGGAAATAAGACACACTGAGCAATGCCAAACTAGAGCAATGTATTATGTTATGTGGTGCAAATATGCAAACCCAAATCTCTCAGCTACATATCACCTTGTCACAAAGAGGCATAGTCCCTTAAAAATGTTCAAAAGACGTTTGTTTACTGTGCTGTCAGAAGAAAGTTGACTTCGTGCTAATGTAATAATGTAGCAATTATCAGTTAGTTTGATACATTCATTTAAATACAAAAATGAATAAAAATGGAATTTGATGTTGACCTAATATAAAGTTTTGAATGTTTTAAAATATTTTAGTCCCTGTACTTGATTTATGATTGAACAATATGAGATGTCCTTAATGTGTGAGTATATACGTGTTCCTAGTTAGGTGAGGTGAAGGGGGGCTTTTTGAGCTTGGACACCCAGGTACTTGCACAAGGGACAAAACCTTTCTTCACAATAAGTTAATGTCCCTTTTTTCACGCCTGTATTAGGTGCCTGTAAATAACTAAACAATACTTAAGAAATTAAATTTTTGCATAATGGGAAGGGTATTTTCAAAATGTGACAAAATTTGCTTCATGATGGGAGATTTTGAGTGAAGCACCTGGCATACATACAATACATGGAAGGCAGCCATGGAGAAGACCTCTGGGTCTCCAATTGCGTTGGAATGTCAGTTTCTGGCAGAAATTAAAAATGAGTGGTTAATGCTGCTGTTGCTACTTCCTGTCAATTAATCTAAAATCACTGTACATGGTTTAAAAATTAAATTGTGGATTGAGATTATTACATCACACTCTACAATTCATCACAGGCCGGAGTTAAACTATAATATTTTGAGTGCGGATATGCGTTTATTTATTCCACAGACACATGTACTCCCTCCCTTCAGTTTACTCTTGTAAAGGTTTAAGTAGACGAACAGTTGTTTAATAATTTAACAGTAAACGATGAGCATGTTTTCGTACTGGATCACTCACCAAGGGCATACTATCCGCTTCATTTAGGTCATTTTAAAACACCGACCGCCTCCGCAGCCTGACAAGGCCCGAATGCAGAAGAGTGGCGCGCTCTGTGTCTTTAAATGAAGGAGATTACCTCACCGCAGTCACGTGACACAGCCCAGCTGCTCGGTTGCTGTGGTGTTTGTCTGCGACTGTCTTGAGGGCGAGAGACCTGTCGGTCGAGGGTGTAGAAAGTTGGATAGCGATTTTCTGCGTCAATGAAAATACTTTAAACATAGTCCAATAATTCATCGTGGATACAATGGGACAGTGCGGCATTACCTCCTCAAAGACCGTCCTCGTGTTCCTGAACCTCATCTTTTGGGTAAGAAAACCAAACTCATTGTCACGGTTTTCCCTGGTTGCGTATGGGTTACTTCTGTGCACCACAGCATGGAGCGCAAAACAGGCCCCGTGTTACCGTCCTGCTCCGGTGTTGCACTAATTAAGAAGGCACTTTATGTAAGTGTTGCTTGCGGGACATGTGAGACTGCGGTGTCCAGGCGAGACAGACGCTGCATTCGAGTCGTACTTAATAATTTTTAGATACCTGTAAGTGTTGTAGTGTATTTTTTTTTTTCATCGAAAAGCAGATTGCTTTTAATCCAAAGCCCAACCACGATGACGACGTGTGTGACCCATCAAGGAAAATGTGGAAGGCACGAAATGCCGCCACTATGACAGAGCTGCAAGAGAAACCGTCGGCCAAGCAGCCTGAGCTCTGATTTTATCATACTCCGCGGGAAATGGCGTGGACGCATTAATCCGGGATAAATCGGCCTGGATTTCTTTTGGAAAGTAGGTTGCCTTTTGCTGATCAAATAATCTTTTACAGTCAAGGCGTCTTCTCCAACGCTGACACTGTGCATGTGTTGCGTTATGTAAATTGACGGTAAGGCAAGATCCGTGTAGTAAAAATATGTCAACTTGCAGTATTTAACAGCATACATCCTCATTCCTTCTTTATGCCGATGAATTACGCCAACGAATATAGACACCACCTTTAAGATAAACTGCTGCTTCAATTTGTACATTGTGATATTTAATACAGCTCACCATCTGTCGTCGGGATTTTATCGCCCTCTCATTTCTTGCCGACAACTGAATTTGGTTTCTGCATGTGGACGTTAAAATGACAATAAAAGATCTTAAATTAATAGCAACGTGTTTTGATAATGTCGAACAGGGGAAAACTTCTGAACGCTTTCAAAATTTTAAGAGCACTGTACGTTACAGTTTTGGAGAGGTGTGGGTTATGTTTAGTACAAGCGGTTAGTTCGTCGTTTTTGTACAATATATCGTAGATACATATCAATTTAAACACTGAAAGTAGTTTTTTATCCATCCATCCATTCCTCATTTTCCATTCCCGCATATCCAGATGTGGGTGGCGGTGAAGCCAGAGCCAGTCCTTTCAAATATCGTACACAAGGCAGAAGTAATCTCTGAACGGGGCTCAGTCCATCACAGTTCAACGTTATTGCGTTTTTATTCTACTGCGTATTTCTGAGAATGGTATTTCGTGTTTGTATATGTGTTCTGTACCGGGGAAGTGTCGATGAGATGGCGCTATTTAAGCATTAAGTAGTTTGTAATGAATTGCCTACCTAATTTGATTTGAACAACTGAGTTTGTTGTATTTGCCTGTTTTCATTCATTCAGGGCAGTAAAATGCTAGAAAAGAGATATTTGGACAGCTTAGATATTGGCTAAACAACGAGATTCATTGACTAAATGGTCACTTATTTGTCAAATTTAATTTGTCAGTGTATCTTGCTATAGGATATTGCATTGCTGAGTGTGTAAATAAATATAGTGCCTTGACCAGTTCTTTAATTTTACTAAATAAATCATATACTGACATTTCTTACTATGGTTTTATTTCAAAACATTGATAGTCAAAATTATGTTTAAAGTAGCTTTGCTTTATGTCACAAACAACTTGTTAAGAAAAATTCAAGAAGGACACTTATTGTATGACTCAGTACAGACTCAGTACACACACTTGTACATTATGTAGTGCAACCTTTTGGTACAAAAGTGTCAAGTGCTTTTATTAAAACCAATCAAAGGTGTTCAAAAACCGGTGCTGTGTGAAAACCAGATCCTCAATAAAAAAATAAATTCATAAAACCAAAGTGTCTAATTGAGGTTAAAATCAGCACCACAATTGGAAGAGTATGAGGTTTGTTTTTTTTCGGTGGCTGGAGTGCCAATCCTGCCACCAACCCCCAAGTTTTCCCTGTAAATTGGAGGACCTGCTAGATGCAGATTAACGTTATACCCAAGACGAAGCAATTGCCGGTTAAGGGCGTTACTCGTTGCAGTCATCCATTAATCCCCGGTTCATGGTCCTACCACCATGCCGCTCCCCCGCATTGTTCCAAGGGGTGCCAACCACGCATTTGAGCACAAACCTGCTGCTTGTCTTACTCAGGGCATACTCCCAATCACCTGACTCTTTTCTTGAAGACATGGGCTCCTCACCATCTTGCTTTTTTTTCTTCCTGTAACCTCCGTCCTTTCCCTTTTCTTTAACCCTCTTTCTTTTTCTCCCCTCACTGCTGTGCAGTCTCTCTTTATACTGCCCTGTTATCTTCTGGTATGTTCCTCCACCAGGTGTCCTCCTTCAGGTGTGAATAAGGTACTTGATTGGTCCATTTCCAAGCCAACCCCAGGACCCTATTATTTATTTAAAAATCATATTTTGCCACAGATCTATTATCACGGGTCCAGATAGGTAAAAGAGTGTAGGATCGTATAGGAAATACACATACAGAACACATGTTTAGAGGAAATGTTGGTGGCACAAGCTTGCGTTTATATGTATTTTTGTGTGTGTCTACGTATGTGTATTTATGTATACATTAAAAATTTCAGGTTATTTTTTTAATTGCTATTTTTGATACATTAATATGCTCTTAACCGAAGTGCAGTTGAAGTTAGGGGTGTTCTTTTTTAGAAGCTCACAAAAATGACAACTTTTGTGTCAGAGTGAATTGTCAGAGCAGATTTTACTTCAAAGTAATATCAATCTTCAGTGTCTGTCACTCCTTTTAATTATTTTTAGATTACTTTTTTCCACAGGACAGTTTTGCCATAAACAAAGTAACCGTAACAAAGGGTAGAAACTGTCCAGTCATAGCTTGGAAAAATGTTATCCAGTTAAGTTATTTTTCAGAGTCTTCAAAATCATGTGCAGTGTAGACACAACTTTGTCCATCTAGGCAGCATTGGTGATGCATTTAGTTTGTTTAGCATTGTACTGTTTATTACTCATGCATTCTTTATACCCATGCTCAATTTTGAAAGTAACATTTTGGTCACTATTATTTTTCTTTGCCAAAGGTGTCGGTTAACTGTCTATCAGCACAGGTTAGTTTAGGGTTCATTATCATTCTGAAAAATGAAGATTTTGTGGTTTATTTTTTTCTGTATGTAATGCATGATGGAACAAAATCTGTAGTCATCATGCACTGAACCCTAATGACATAGTTTCTGTTGTGCTTTACAGAAGACTGAAGACATCCAACGTACTTCTTGTCAGTATGTCAAAAGAAGAATTGGCGTCTTTGTGAACCAAAAATTATAACTTTTTTTTTCCTTAAGACTTTCTGTTGTTGGTCGTTACTCCCTGCTTTTTAGTCCCTTTCACACTGCAGTGTTTACTGCTTCTTGGTTTTTTTTTCTTTTTTTAATTTTTTTTTTTATTTGCAACTCCTACTTCATGATCATTTTTAATAGCATTTTTGCATCGTGGAGGGCCATACTGCACAGTGAAGGGCAAGCAGTTTACTTGAGTATGTATATCTTCTATCACTAGAATTATCAAAGCCTATGAGAAAGCTTGTAATCCTGGCCCACCTTAATTTCTTTCGCACCTCTCCTGTCAGCATCAACACAAGCAGCAAAACAGCCTGCTATCCCAAACCTCTGCAGTTCAATTCGCAAAGAAGGCTCTCAGTGTTTATCTTGGAGTGAAGTGCTGGGGTTGTAGGGGGTAAATAATATATCGTCATTTGGAATACATACATTTCATGTGTGTTCAGTGTCATCAACAATCTATATAAAAACATTGTTAACACAGAAGTGTTTTTCATGTTTTAGTAATAACTAGCAAAATACCCACGCTTCGCAGCAGTGAAGTACTGCCTTAAAATTTTTATTAAGAAGAAAATTAAACCTTTTTAAACTGAGGGAAAATATACCAATAATTATTTGTTAACGATCTCTTTGTATACCACATTGTGAGGTCAGCCCTCCGGTTATAATATGGAATCCTTCCATTCCGTTGGTGTCCCAGCCAGGTAATGGCTGTGGCAGCCCATCACATACTTTATCACTTGAATTTTTTGTGTTTTGACAGAGAAGATGATTTCCCCCTAATGTAACAACATTTTAGTGAGGGTAGAATGCTTTCAGCATAGGGTGTATAAAGAATGAAAACTGCCTGCTTTATGTCATCTTGGCATGTCCTAAAATTATTATTAAACTTCAAACATTATTATGTCATTGCCACAAGAATTACTGAATGCCAGGATAATTGTAGATATTTTCTTTTACACAAACTCTTCTATAACAATGCACTTTTCTTGTCAGGTTTGGCAGAAATGTTATTTTGTTAGGTTTGTGATATTTGTTGTTGTGAGATTGTTTACCTCAATATGGAAGATCTGGTTAATAACCCTTATGAAGAGTAATATTTAACAAACAAATTGAGTTAAATTTTAAATGCTACCAACACATGATACTTCAATTTTTTAAGGTGTCATTTTAGGATTGTATTTCAGAATTCCTATAAAAAAGCCTTTGTTCTGTTTTCAAACTTTCTCACAAGTGACGACACATTGCTGTTGTTCATGCCTGTATAATAATGCAGTTAGCCACTCAATTACTATTCCAAAATGTGCTGCATTAGCTTTTGTCACATATTAGTTGCTTAACATCATAACTTAATAAATGTATTTGTGGATTTTTTTTCAGCAAATTCAATTTACATCATTTCAGATGGCAGCTAATTGTTTATCTCAGAGATTATGCTATTCCGTCAACAAATTGCCTGTCATGTAACAGGACAGATATGCCTATAACCATTATGAGAGGGGTCAACCTTAGAAAGATGTGTGTGATCATGTTCCCACTCGGTCAGGATAGGAACTGACTCCCTGGGGATCTGAACTGGATCTGCCAGTTAGAAAATGGACGGTGGAAAGAACTGTAGTCATGTTCATATTCATAATAATCCAAGGATGAATGTGAAACCACTGCTTCTTTATCACAGATGTGTATGACACTGTTTTACAAAAAAAAAAAAATCTTGCTACTTGCTCAGTTTATCCAGCTGACAGTTGATTGGTCTTGTCATTGCATTCCCAATGCATACTGAAATTCTGCGTTTTTGTTTCTCAACTAATTCTTTCCTGCCGTAAAAGTGTAATGATGAAAAGCCTTTTTTGCCTTGAAAGTTCAGCATTAAGTAAAACATTGCATTATTAAAAACTAAATAGGCAGCATACAACCAATTCCACAACAAAAATAAGTTTATATATACAAACTTAAGTTGCTCCATTAGCACACCTACTTAGGTTGACAGTCCATCATTAGTTGGCCAGTTGGATTGAAAAACATCTTGATAGCAAGTACCTCTAGAACCAAGTGAGCTTACTCACAATCTTATACCTTGCCTTCTGTATAGCATTTTATAATTCATTAACCGACCAATGTCTTTTTTTAAGGAAGTTTATAACTATTTTCATATCCTTAATAAATACTTTAAGCACCATTGTCTTGACCAGCTGTAATTTATAAAACTGACATTTTAATGAATGAAATGGAAATGGTAAATCAATCAGTCTGTGATGCTTTTTATTATTTGTGCCAACGATGCATTATTGGCCTCTAGATTATACAGTACCTTTTTGTTTTTCAGATTGTAAGAGCTATATGTAAATTAGGAAGAGAGTCAAAAAGAGATATCAGATTGTTGTCTTAAGAGTGACATGGTTGTACAGTTGTCAGTTCTGCAGCCTCTTACTTCCAGGATCCTGGGCGAGAACCCCATATTTAGTAATTATATAGTTTATTTTTTCCAGGTGCTTTACATTTCTCCCACATATGCCAATTATAAATTACTTATCTATGAGTGCCATTCTGTGTAAATGAGCCCTGTTGTAGACACTTACCCAGTCCAGGTTAGGTTCTGTATAATGCCAAGCAGTACCTGGACTGTCTATGGCGCCCAACAACCCTAACCTGCATGAGTAGTTTAGAATATTAATGTGTGTTTAAGTATACTGTTTGGGCTTTTAATGTGGATTCAGCGGGTTAGACAATGGATGGATGGATGGATGGTTTGTCTGTCTGTATGTCTGGTTTGTATGTCTGTATGTATGTAAATTGGACTGGTTACCCATTTTCTTAACATTGCGTTATAGTTCAGGAAATTAAGAATTGAAAACTCTGAATGCCTGGATATTTTTGTTTGTTGCATGACATTGAGTTTTATGCACATGTATGTAATTTTCAACTACATCAAATATGTATAAGATATATATATAAGGAAGTTCAACTAGCAATTAGATAAAAAGAAACCCCCCACAAACCTTGCATGTAATATAAAGGAAGAAAGATAAAATGAAAGTGCTGGGACAGCCTCGGGAGAGGGCATGGCAGTTGGAAACAATAGGAAACCCTGGTTTTTAAATCTGTAACTGAATGAGCTGTCAGGGATGCTTTGCTATTAGCTAACTGAAGTTTAATAAATTGAATGTTGCCCTTTTGCTTGTAAAATTTCATAATTTGTATTATGTTCTTTACAAAGTATTGCTTAACTTTAATTTATATAAAAATAAGTACATTATTTTTTTTATTGGAGATGGGAGCAGCCCAGTGGACCAGTAATTAGTCAGTTTGCTTCACAGCTTTGGTGATCTCCTCTTTTCTTATCTACTTATCTGAGTTTGAATTCTAGCTTGCGACTTAAAAGCTGTTTTGCATGTCCTGTCTATGGCATGTGAAAGGAAGTGCAAATGTACAGTACAAATATTTTTATTAGAATATTTTGGATCATTAAATAGGCCTGGTGGGAGTGAGTTGAGGTGCATGAGTGTGCCATGTGATGGACAGGTGCTCCTTCCAGGATTGGTTCCATCCTTACACCTAATGCTGCCAGGAAAGGTTTGGGTTCCCATGGCCTTAATTTGTAATAAGTATATTTTTATAATGGACTAGCAAAATACCCGCGGTTCGCAGCGCCGAAGTACTGACTTAAAATTTTTATTAAGAAGAAAATTAAGCCTTTTTAAACTGAGGGAAAATATATACCAATAATTATTTGTTAAGGATCTCTTTGTATACCACATTTTGAGTTCGGCCCTCCGGTTGTAATATGACCAAGCTGTGCGCTGAGCTTACTCTTGAGCATGCAACGTACAGTTGGCCATGTGAAGAGTAATCTTGTTTCAAATCTCACAGCTTGGATTGCTGCTGTCATAATCGGTTTGAGTTTCATGGTTTGTTTCAATGATGACAGTATTTGCAGGACTTGTTGTGTTGAAGTGCATTTGGCATCTGTCAAGCGTTGTAAGCATACAACCGGTTTAATCGATAACTTCACATCCAGCTTTTGAGAGTTTAAACATTCATAAACATCAAAGTGTCCACTACTGAAATCGTCACCTGTGAGTCTAAGATGTTTAAGAGGCACTGGCAGTTGTCAAAAGGTGTAAAATATTTGGCCATTTCGGTACACTTGAAAGCGACAACCGAACAATTTAGCGGCAGCCATCAACTCACATGCAGAACTATAGGTGAAGGGCTTAAGCATTTCACTCTTATAGTGCTCCTGTGTAGTATAATTATCTCCTGTACCGTCATCAATCCACACCTTAAACCTGTCCCAGTCATTCAATACATAAGACACAATGTTCCTCCGGATATCAACAGTGAGCCTGATATGGCCGTGCAATATGTAACAAAGAGAATGGAAAAGGTAGGTGCCATCTCTGGGCATGGAAACCACTAGGTAAGTGACAGTTTGATCAATGGTGATCACCACGATAGACATGTTAATGGGGGTACGGTTGGAACAATAAAGGAAATGGGTACCTGAACAATGTAAAGTAAGTCTAAAATACCTACACAATATCTATGATCATAATAAACGAACAATAAAACAGCGGAGAAGCCGTGGATTAAATAAAAAGGCTGTAGTTATCAGCAGGGAGACATGAATCCCTTGGCAAAGCAAGGAAGGGAATGTAGAGACTGGAGCGACAGACGGCCTTATATAGGCAGGCAGCCAGCCAACAACGTGGGAGGCGTTGGGATGGGGGACCCAACGCCGCCTCACATGGTGTCCGAGCTGCAGGCTATGGACGTATATATGTACGTAAGTAGGATTCAGTTAGCGTTGGGAACCCGCGTACCAAATTTCTTGAAGATGGGCCCATAAGTAACAAAGACTGTTGAAAAGTTCAATATGGCGGCCGACAGTGGCATCATAATACACCGAAATAAGTACGTACATTGGTTTTGGTTAGCGCAGGGAAGCCGCCTACCAAATTTCGTGAAGATGGGGCCATAAATAAGAAAGTTCAACATGGTGGACGTTGTCGACCGTTATGACCGTTACGTGTAGAATTTCGAAATGAAACCTGCTTAACTTTTGTAAGTAAGCTGAAAGGAATGAGCCTGCCAAATTTCAGCCTTCTACCTACACGGGAAGTTCGAGAATCGGTGACATTGGAAAGTTCGAGAATCGGTGACATTGGAAAGTTCGAGAATCGGTGACATTGGAAAGTTCGAGAATCAGTGACATTGGAAAGTTCGAGAATCGGTGACATTGGAAAGTTCGAGAATCGGTGACATTGGAAAGTTCAATATGGCAGCCGACAGTGGCATCATACCACTGAAATAAGTACGTACATCGGTTTTGGTTAGCACAGGGAAGCCACCTACCAAATTTCGTGAAGATGGGGCCATAAATAAGAAAGTTCAACATGGCGAACGTTGTCAACCGTTATGACCGTTACGCATAGAATTTTGAAATGAAACCTGCTTAACTTTTGTAAGTAAGCTGTAAGGAATGAGCATGCCAAATTTCAGCCTTCTACATTCTTTGCCTTTTATTAGTATAGATTAATGTGTTTATTGTTGCTCTGGCTTTTTAGCTCGGCATCATTTATTATAAATGGGCAATATGCTGCTGAGATATACTGCAGTATAATCATACTTTGTCTTTGTGGAAATGGGAGCATACTGATAGGTATAAGCTGAATTATTTACATGTATTCTTTACCATTATTGCATTGAGTGCGCCCTAGATTATTGTTGCTGTTGCAAAAAGTTGAACCAAAAATGCCATTTCAAATAAACTCAATCTGTAGGATTTTAATTAATGTTTGACTTTGTCAATATCTATAGTCTCATTTGACTGGACTGCTGAGTTTGCCACAGTTAACTTCTTGCTTGATGGGAAATGTTGACTCACAGTTGTCTGTTGGGCACAATTGTTTATGATAAGTCAAGAGAAATATGTTCATTTTGTTTTTCCCCTTGTTTTGCAGCTCTTTTGTACTTGGGGCCAGAGGATATACAGTTACTGCCAATCTTTCTTTTTTTTATGAATTGAGGTATAGTTAGTCTTTGCAAGTTTTGCAAATGAAGTAATTAAATGTCCTAGGGCAGTCAGATCAAACATTGCTATTCGAATATAATTCAAATTTATTTAAAAAGGTCTTATTCAAAGCAAACAGATAACATTCAATTGTAAAAGAATGGTTATTTGTTTTACCTGTACATATTTTGGCATCGGGTTATTTTAGACAAGCTATGCAAAGATGCAGTATTTTATTGATCTGGTTTTGCACATAACTTTCATGATTATAAGCTTATCTTCATTAGTAAAACTTATAAATAGACCCCTTCACAACATTTTTTTTTTTTGTTCCACAGTTCTATACTTTGATCTACAAGTGACCTTGGATTAATTTTTCTAAATGCTTCTCCAGTGCTCTACAAGTATAAATATTGCATCTGGTTCTGTCCCTTTCAATCTTAATCTGTTTAATACTAAGACCTTCTCATTAAAGTACAGTGGTACCTCGGTATACGTCCTTAATCTGTTCCAGACCCTTTGATTTATACCAAACAGGACGTATACCAAATGAATTTTTTCCATAAGAAATAAAGGGAAAATGATTAATCCATTCCCATGGAAAAAAAATCCTATTTTTATTGGCATATTATACATTGATGGGGTTGTATAAAATAATTTAAACACTGCTTAATACTAAAATACATAAATACAAAAGCAACTAGATGATATAAATAAAAATTTAACCTCACTTTACTTTTTAATAACATCTTTGTTTTTCACAATCGTAGATACCGTCGTTCTCGGGATATGGTATGCAGCAGCCATGTCTCGGATACACATACCACCTTCATACTTTTCAACAATCAATTCAAATTTACGCGAAAAAACACAAAATCGCGCGAAAATTCATAGTGAGTTGTAGCGCGGGTTGTTCACTGAATGCTACCAACTGCCGTACTGATGCTTGTGGGCAGTCGTGGCTTTGTCTCGAGAGAGAGGTAAACAAGGGTAGTGTAGTGTTCCCTAGACTGAAGTTGCGACACACTCAGAGTAACGTTTCGAATGCTGTTTATTTTGAACCATGTTTAACCAACTCTCCATACAGCGTGCCTTCTAAACCACACCCCTCCCTCCGGCAGTCATACGTCTCAAAAGATGCAGACCATAGCAATCAACACCCGAACATAAAGCAATGGACAAAAGCATCATTGAACAATCATATACAACAGGTAGCACGCGGGTTTTTCATTGAATGCTAGCAGCTGCCGTACTGACGCTTGTGGGCAGTCGGGGCCTTGTTTCAAGAGAGAGGTAAACAAGGGTAGCACGCAAGTCGTATTCCAAAAAAAGGTCATATACCAAGCAAAATGTTTCATGTCCAAACAGGACGTATACCAAGTTGGACTTATTCCAAAGCGTATGTATACCAAGATATCACTATATATGGAAAAATTAGTCCAATTCTGATTTTCCTTTTAGTACAATGCTTCAAAATTCCCACCTTAAAGACCCCTATTAGTATGTCAGCTAACACGCTGTGTCCCACAATTGGTCTCTGTCTTGCATGGCAGCTGGTTTTACATATTGTGTCTAAAACAATGAGGTGTAATTAAAAATATTAGGGCCACCTTTATTAAAATATTGCTGCATCTGTAAAGGACAAAAAAAATCGGATTGGGCAGATACGGACTTGATTCTGTGACAATTAAAGGTGCCACCTGGCTTTTTATTCTGATAGCCCCAATATAAACAGCACCTTGGTGCTGCTCATTGGATAACACCAAAATAATAAAACAAGTCTACCACTGACCTGCTTGCTTCTTGCATGCTCTTTTTCTTCACTGGCTATTCTTACCTTGTCACTTTCTTAGACCTGTATTCCAGCTGCCTTGGAAGGGAGTTTAAGTACTTGTAGGCACTCGGTTTGTCTTATGTGCTACAAATGTTTGTCTTGCTCCTGCAAGAACAGCTGTGAGGACTGGGAAGTGGGTTTAGGATGGAGCCTAGAGGAAAGTACTTTTTTGATAGATCACAAGGCACCAGGTTCCTATTTGTTCTTGCCATGACTGTCACCATGGATGTTACCATTATAACAAAGTATAAAAAAGCACATAAAAATATGCATGTAATACCCAGAATTTTTGAGCCAAGTTCGAATATATTCAAATTTCTTCTTATTTGAATATCTGAACATTATTTTTTGGCAGATTTGACAGCCCAAAATACATGGTACTGAATGGATCATCGTAATGATCTTTTAAGTTTTTATCAAACAAGATGTCTATTTCCCAAAAACTGAAATTCTCTAAAATGAGTTATCAGTAATGTTTGGATCTGGCAAACCTAGTTCTAATAATTCCTGATGCCATTCTTGTTAACTCTTGACCAAGGGATTGAGGCAGCAAAGGAGTCTCGCAATACTACTGATTCACTGACCTATTTCTAACTGTGTGTGAGGTTCATTTTTATGTATTTATCAGATGGTGTGCATAACTAAAATAACAATATAATATTCATTGTATATAATCAGATATTTCCAAACTAGGCACCGACATACAGAGGATTTTAATTTGCATTTATTTACAGAGAACCAATGAGCAGCAACTTTTTAATAACATTCCTCCATGAGTCTTTTGATTTCTGTATGTGAAGATGTATGGAACTTTTGAGCCAATTACTTGGATACTTTTTCCTGTAAGTGTGCATTAGTGTCGCACTTTTTGGTTTCAGCAGGCAGCCCTTTGCACCTTATCATATTAGTAAGACTATGGGGCTTTGCCCCCTGCTCGCTTCGCTCGCCAACCCCTGTGTTTGGTTAATCAATTTTTTTTTCTTTTTTTGAAATTATTTCAATTTCATTATTTGCACTTTTACTTTAAAGCTTCATTAAAAACAATATTTTTTGGAGACATATTGTGACAATGCAACGTACAACTGCCTGTGAGTGAATATTGTTTCTGTTTCTCTAATAATCTGATTTTTTTCTAATGTTTGTCCCTGTGATTTATTGATTGTCATAGCATAAGCTATTCTCACAGTAAACTGTAAACATGTTAATACAAATGGCATATTACAATCTCCTTTGGTGTGTAATGTTATTCGCGGAATATATACATTACCTTTATTTTTGCCTGTTAAAATTTACATCGCTTCTCTGTGATCATAAATATACACCTGACCGAGTTGTGTATTCTTTGAAATTCAACTTGTCTTTGCTTTAACTGTTGCAGGACCACAGATTCTCATAGCGTATGGTCTATTATTGTGTAAATCCATGTTTTGTGCATAAGAATGATGCGAAAAGACTCTGCTCTTTGCCTTTTATTTCTGACCTTGATTTGCCTTGCTCTTTTTTCAATTACACCTGGTCCTGATGATTAATCAACTTTTGTTTTGCGGTAATGCAATCCTTTTAAATTTCTTTTGAGAACTTCCAAGAAAATCACATATCGTCGCCTTGCTTTTGCATTCCAGGATTTCTTTTTATAATAGAAAGATAATGATCAAAATAATTCTGTGCTCCACTCACTTAGAATCTGGAACCAATGTAGAAAGCATTTTAAGACGGAGAAGCTTCTATCTGTGGCACCCCTGCAAGAGAACCATCTCTTTCAACCTTCACAAACATATGCAGTTTTTAATATCTGGAAAAAAATTGGAATTAACTTGCTTAGAGATCTTTATATAGACAACGCCTTTGCATCCTATGAACAATTACATTCCAAATTTAACATTCCAGCTACACATTTCTTTCACTATCTTCAAATCAGGAACTTTGTTAAACAGAACCTTCCAGATTTTCTTCACCTTGCACCCTCATCTACACTGGAAAAAATATTGCTCAATCTCAAGGAATTAGACTCCATCTCTACAATATATAAAATAATTTTACAATCCCTTCCTTTCAAATATCCAAGAGGACACTGGGAAAAAGATCTCTCAATTAATATATCAGAAAAGGAGTGGAAAATAGCAATGCAGAGAATTCACTCGAGCTCCATATGCGCAAAGCATACAATTATATAACTCAAAATTATATATCGAGCACATCTGTCTCGACTAAAACTCTCCAAAATGTTTCCAGGGCATGATCCAACCTGCGAACGTTGTAACCAAGCCCCAGCCTCACTGGGTCACATGTTCTGGGCCTGCACAAAATTAACATTGTTCTGGACAAAAAATTTTAATAACCTTTCAGACAGCTTTGGACTCACAATCCCTCCTAACCCATTAACAGCTGTGTTTGGGGTTCTTCCAGAGGGGCTTAAAGTGGAGAAGGACAAACAAATTGTGATTGCATTCACTACACTGTTGGCACTCAGACTTATTCTGATAAACTGGAAGAACCCAAACTCTCCTCTTTTAATTCAGTGGGAAACTAATGTGTTATATTATTTGAAATTGGAAAAAATCAAATACTCAATTAGAGGACCCGTACAGACTTTTTTCAAAACATGGCAGGATCTAATCAGTAATATTTTAAAATAAGTTTATAAAGCACAGATAATTTATTAATTTAGGTATGTTTACAAGCCTTAAATTTTACACAGTTTGGCTTGCTCTCTCTCTCAGGGGTGGGGGATCGATCTGTTCTTAACATAATTCTTCTTTTTGTAAAAACTTGATTGCTATGTATGGATTGTAATAAAATTAATTAAAAAAAAAAATCTAAGTAGTATACCGATCATATGAAATTTTGGGTATTAAACATCTCTGACTCCTCAATGTCTGTGAATACCTAGTTAAGTTTTAGCTATAAATTCTTTCATTCTCTTCTAAAGTTTACATTTTAAATGCGATTTAGCCTGAAAATTTTGATTGTCCTTCCAACTTGAGTTATAAAGTGCTAATATCTGACAAAAAACATGAGGGATAATTGAGATGAGCACTCTCTTTTTTGTGTCTGTCATCTTTAATTTACAATGTAAATATAATAAGACTAAAGTAAACTGAAACAAACCCAAAGATTATTGCTAACTTCAAGTCCAATGTGCCCATGAGAGCCTATGATTATGAGTAAAAGTGTTCTTGTTTAATAAATGTGCTGCATAGTAAATATGCTGAACATTTTGGTAGGGATTTTGATCACTGAAATGTTTGAGAAAAACATCTAAGAAAAAAAGTACAGTTTCTTGGCGTGTTTAGCTGTGATGATTTTCCACTGTCAAAAATACTGTACTTGATTTCACTAATAGGCCTTGTGAATAATTTCATTGGCATACCTGAATGCTGCATTTTTTAAAAAATAGATGCTTTTATTCTGTTTTTGTTTTTAATGTATTGTGTTTCAAGTTGATTTTTATTTAATACTTGAAACTGCAGTTCTTTTTCAATCCAGAACACAATCCTACGCACTAAACTTAAAACCAAACTGCTCTCTGGGATTTGCACTTCACTTTTGCTCACCTCCCACTCTTATCCTAATATAGTATCTGAGTAGGCAGGGAGCTCATTTTGATTCTTCTGTCAACTTTAGAACAGCTCGCTTACCAGCAGTATTGTAAAGGACTTGACAACCAAGAAGCATTTAATTGACTGGGGAGAGGGTACAGTTAAATTAAGTATACTGTATATAATTTGTAGTTATTGGAGGCAGCAATGCAAGAATGAAATTCACTGACTATGAGTACATTAATTAATCTGTTATTATTTGTATTTATTGACATTAAAGGTTAATGAATGAATCTTATTAATACTAACTGGTGCTTTACTAAATTCTGTCTTGAAGCAGCAGTTTTAGGAGTGATGCAAATTTTACAGTCATTTCTTATCACTTTATTTTACACTGTAAGTTGAGTCATTTTGCTATAGAAAACTTGAGCAAGAGCAAACTACAGTCAGCTGCTTGTTTGTTTATAGGGTGCGTGCTTTACCATCCCTTCTAATATTGCCTACAGGGGTTGGCCATTTTGTAAAGTGCAAACTAGTCTGAATTGAGTGTTCCAATGCAGCACATCCTGTAGCTAGCAGATCTCTCTATATGCTTGTTTTAATTAACATTTGCTTTATGTTGACTCATTGTTTTCCAGACCAGAAGGTAGCCTTCCGCATGTATATCATAACCTTGATGTAACGTATCTGTTTGTGTTCCTCTTAATTAAAAATGTGTTTAGGGCAAATCAAGTTTTAGGATTAATACTTTTTTTTTTTTTTGGTGTGTGTGCGCGCATGTTTTCATGATTTTGATCTGAATATGTACATTTCGGTTCTCCTAACAGATGTATAAACTATGTATAGAAAAGCTAGAATTAGACAATTTTTATATGTTCAAATTAGAATATCATAGGGAACTATGGAAATATTTGGTTTTATTTTTTTTTTACATTTTTTTTCTTTTTTTACATTTGGATACTCCATATGCAGCATAATATTAGCTTAGTCAAGGAGTGGTGTATTTTTTTTTTTTGTTCTGAAGTAAATGATGGTTCTAATTAATATAAACGTTTATATTGTGTTATTCATCAGTTTATTATATATTGAAAGTTAGACAGTTTGATTGATGGGGTAAATGTATTTACCTTTTATTAGTGTGTGCATGTAATTTGACACTGGCACTCTTGACACTATACTGGAAATTTATATTCTGTATGCTGTCTCTAACAGCAGCACACATCTCAAAAGTATCTTCATGCCGCTGTTTGATAAGAATAGATTTTTACTATACCATATAAAAAGAAAATTTAAAGGCACTATTCTAGTTTGATACATTACTTCTGTTAGCAACCTAGGTTTGAATTTAGATCAGATCTCTCAGTATGGAGATTGCATGTTCTTCCTTTGGTTATGTGTTGTGTTTTTGTTTTTTTTTTTTTTTTCCTTTTCACCCAAGGTGCTCCATTCTCTTTCCACATCCCAGAGAGATGTCTGTCATTTGTTTGGTGTGGGGGTGTGTGTCAGTGTGTCCGGCAGCCCTGATCCCAACAATGACAAAAATATTTGAGCTTGGTTTATCTCTAATTAATTTGTCACTTCCATCCATTTTCCAAACCTGATGTATCCAGAGCAAGGTCATGGTGAAGCTGGAGCTTTTCCCAGCAATCATTGGGTGCAAGACGGAAATAATTCTGGAGAGTATGCCAGTCCATCACAGGGTAAACATACATACTCAAACACTCACACACAGTCATACACCAGGGTCAATTTAGCATCACCGGTCCCCCTAAACTGCATGTCTTTGAACTGTTAGAGAAAACCAGAGCACCAAGTGTCCTTCATTAGTCAGTTGTCAGTCTTTACTTTGTGTAGTGTCATTCATCAAATATACCATCAGAAGACACCTTACATATCAAGCATACATTTTAAAATAGTCTTGTAGTTACTGTTTTATGTTAGTTGTATGGTGCAGTTATGTCCTAAAGTGTATATAAAGACTACAGAATGGTATAGTACAGTGAAGCAGGTAAACAGAAGTATGTTCATGTTATATGTTATAAGATAAGATAAGATATAATTTCTATTGAAGAATGAAAATTTATTCTGGTTAGAGTTAGGTTGATAGAGTTTGAGTGTGTGAATCAGAGATGTGTTCAGTCTTTAAAAACAGATGTGGCATAATCTACCAGTTGGCTACACACATTTTTAAAATATTTAAATACAATGTAATAACTGCAAAAACTGGAAAACACCTCTGCAAAATTCTCAAACCATTACAAGTTTCAAGTTGTATCTAAATTAAATAAATTTGATCCTCTGAGTTAGCCTAATATACTACTGATGTACTTAGTGATGAGAAACAGATAATTAGGCTTAACTATAACTTTAACTCCTATAAATATAACTTTGATGTATTTCAGAACACCAAGTAATCCTCCTTTGCCCCCACACAATCTTTTTCTAACCAATTGCTCTACATTTATTATGACTGCACCTTTCTTAAAGAGCAAAAAGTCAAATATACTGAAGTTACTACTTTTTAAATAATGTATTGGGATGTAAACAAACATACTGCATGACCTAAAAAGATCTCATTAAATGGCCTTTTCTTATTGTTTTCCTGTTCCCTGTCCCCATTTTATGTTGCCTGTTCAAAATATTTTCGAAAAGCCATTTGTATGTACATCACAGTACTTAAGTTTTCAACCAAGATGGTAGGCTTTTGTGTTTTTTTTTCCTTCCCCCTATCCTGCCGGCCCATAAATATTCGTCTCTGTGGGCGCAGTAAGTCGACGAAGCAATTGAGAACGATCAGGTGTGACTCGCCCCAATCACCTCATCAACTCCCCGCGGTCGTGCAATCGCACCCATGGTGAACTGGATTTAAAAACAGACCTCCTTTTTTTTTTTTTTTTTTTGAAGCCGCGGACCCACTGTACCACAAATAACATTATAAATGCAAGTTGCAGTTTTATTATTTGTGTATATAGCTTTGCTTGAAGCAAGGTCCATATTAATGCAATTTGCCTTAATGACGGTTCAGTTGGTAAAGATGTCATGACCAAGTTGCACTTATTTTATTTGGGTGAATACTGTGTAATGTACCAGGGCTTGAAGTTTTAAAGTAATAGTATTATTACTGGAAGTTGCACTATTATTTATTTACTAGCAAAATACCCGCGCTTCGCAGCGGCAAAGTACTGCCTTAAAATTTTTATTAAGAAGAAAAGTAAACCTTTGTAAACTGAGGGAAAATATACCAATAATTATTTGATAAGGATCTCTTTGTATGCCACGTTGTCAGTTCAGGTAAAGGATAAAGGACATGGGTACCTGAACAATGTAAACTAAGTTTAAAATACCTATACAATAACTATAATCGTAATAAACGAACAATAAAACAGCGGAGAAGCCGTGGATTAAATAAAAAGGCTGCAGTTATCAGCAGGGAGACGTGAATACCGTGGCGAGGCAAGGAAGGGAATGAAGAGACCGGAGCGACGGACGGCCTTATATAGGCTAGCAGCCAACAACGTGGGAGGCGTGGGGATGGGGGACCCAACGTTGCATCACATTGTGACCGAGCTGCAGGCTATGGACGTATATATGTACGCAAGTAGGCTTCAGTTAGCGTTGGGAACCCGTGTACCAAATTTCTTGAACTCCGTTTGGCCACTGTATCATACAGGCCTGATTGGTGGATTGCTGTAGAGATGGTTGTCCTCCTGGAAGGTTCTCCTCTCTCCACAGAGGACCTCTTGAGCTCTGACAGAGTGACCATCGGGTTCTTGGTCACCTCCCTGACTAAGGACCTTCTCCTCCGATCGCTCAGTTTAGATGGCCGGCCAGCTCTAGGAAGAGTCCTGGTGGTTTTGAACTTCTTCCACTTACGGATGATAGAGGCCACTGTGCTCATTGGGACCTTCAAAGCAGCAGAAATTTTTCTGTAACCTTCCCCAGATTTGTGCCTTGAGACAATCCTGTCTCGGAGGTCTACAGACAATTCCTTTTGACATCATGCTTGGTATGTGCTCTGACATGAAATGTCAACTGTGGGACCTTATATAGACAGGTGTGTGCCTTTCCAAATCCTGTCCATTCAACTGAATTTACCACAGGTGGACACCATTTAAGCTGCAGAAACATCTCAAGGATGATCAGGGGAAACAGGATGCACCTGAGCTCAATTTTGAGCTTCATGGCAAAGGCTGTGAATACTTATGTACATGTGCTTTCTCAGTTTTTTTATTTTTAATAAATTTGCAAAAATCTCAAGTAAACGTTTTTCACATTGTTGTTATGGGGTGTGTTGTGTAGAATTCTGAGGTAAAAAATTAATTTAATCCATTTTGGAATAAGGCTGTAACATAAAATGTGGAAAAACTGATGTGCTGTGAATACTTTCCGGATGCACTGTAACTCCTGTAGCCACAATAAATGCATTTATTGAATAGACAAACCAGGGGTGAACAAGTTCCTTTCTACTGCAGCTACAGCTGCGACGGACATAAACATCAATAATAACTCTTAAACTTGCAATATTATTTAGGAAAATCGCAACATTTTACTCACCAAAAATTTGGATTATTTGTAAACAAAAAACAGGCACTCAATTACGTGGGAGGCATGATGATGCGAGACTCAACTGTGCCTCACACGGCGACCGAGCTGGAGGCTATTACAGTATATGGACGAAATAAGGTTCCAGTTATGACCATTACTCGTAGAATTTCGAAATGAAACATGCCCAACTTTTGTAAGTAAGCTGTAAGGAATTTTATTAGTATAGACTAGCAAAATACCCGCGCTTCGCAGCGGCGAAGTACTGACTTTAAATTTTTATTAAGAAGAAAATTAAACCTTTTTAAACTGAGGGAAAATATATACCAATAATTATTTGTTAAGGATCTCTTTGTATACCACATTTTGAGTTCGGCCCTCCGGTTGTAATATGACCAAGCTGTGCGCTCAGCTTACTCTTGAGCATGCAACGTACGGTTGGCCATGTGAACAGTAATCTTGTTTCAAATCTCACAGCTTGGATTGCTGCTGTCATAATCGGTTTGAGTTTCATGGTTTGTTTCAATTACGTTAATATTTGCTGGACTTGAAGTGACATTCGGCATCTGTCAAGCGTTGTAAGTATAAAACCGGTTTCATCGAAAACTTCACATCCAGCTTTTGAGAGTTTAAACATTCATAAACATCAAAGTGTCCATTACTGAAATCGTCGCCTGTGAGTCTAAGATGTTTAAGAGACACTGGCAGTTGTCGAAAGGTGTAAAATATTTGGCCATTTCAGTACACTTGAAAGCGACAACCGAACAATTCAGCGGCAGCCATCAACTCGCATGCAGAACCATAGGTGAAGGGCTTAAGCATTTCACTCTTATAGTGCTCCCGTGTAGTATAATTATTTCCTGTACCGTCATCAGTCCAAACCTTGAACCTGTCCCAGTCATTCAATACATAAGAGACAATGTTCCTCCGGATATCAAGAGTGAGCCTTATATGGCCGTGCAATATGTAACACAGAGAATGGAAAAGGTAGGTGCCATCTCCGGGCATGGAAACCACTCGATAAGTGACAGTTGTTTGATCAATGGTGATCACCTCGATAGACATGTTAATGGGGGAACAGTTGGAACAATAAAGGAAATAGGTACCTGAACAATGTAAAGTAAGTCTAAAATACCTACACAATAACTATGATCATAATAAACGAACAATAAAACAGTGGAGAAGCCGTGGACTAAATAAAAAGGCTGTAGTTATCAGCAGGGAGACGTGAATCCCATGGCGAAGCAAGGAAGGGAATGTAGAGACCGTAGCGACTGACGGCCTTATATAGGTAGGCAGCCAACAACGTGGGAGGCGTTGGGATGGGGGACCCAACGCCACCTCACACGGTGACCGAGCTGCAGGCTATGGACGTATATATGTACGTAAGTAGGATTCAGTTAGCGTTGGGAACCCACGTACCAAATTTCTTTAAGATGGGCCCATAAGTAGCAAAGACCGTTGAAAAGTTCAGTATGTTAAGATATTTATCTTAACTCAATTCTAAACGAGTTGTAAGTGGATGTAATAAGGCAGTAGTCTGGATGGAATCTGCTTTAGGGATTTGGATTGAAGACTGCCAGAAGAAGAACAACGGCAGTGCTACCAAATCGCCTGAAGTGGCTACTTTAGGGGCTGTAACGCTGTCCTTTGTTGTGCAGTAAAATAAAACTCATTGTTATCGGACAAGTCATCGTGTCATTGTTGGTGAGTAACCATAATTAATTTTCTACTTACAGTACTTAGTACATGTACGTACGTTTAGTGTCCTGTACACACATTTACTGTATACTATTTTTCTTGCATTGTACGTATTTATTGCTGGTGGCCTGTCTATCGTAATGGCTGTAACATGTGATATCGGAGACACTCAATATCTTTAAAATAATATTTAGGTTTTACTGTATATAAACAGTGTGTTTATATACATAATTTCAGTGAATCTTACCTAATATCTAAGAGAATACAACGGAATTATGCTGTATAACTCTGCGGGGAATATTTATAAACAGTGTGGGATAGTTTATAAGGGCTTAAAATATATAAAAATAACCATACAAACATACAGTATGGTTTCTACTTCACGGATTTTCACCTATCGCAGGGGGGTCTGGAACGCAACCCCCGCGATCGAGGAGGGATTACTGTATATATATATATATATATATACACATACGTATACTTGTGTGTATGTTTGTATGTGTCTATATGTGTGTGTATAGGTTTGGTCACTGAGTGCAAGGGAAAAATAATAAATTATAGTCTATAAGTTATTAAACAGTAAAACATTAACGTTTTAAGAAGTACAGGTACATTGAAATTACATTTTCTATGTGAACGTTCAAATTTGTGCCTCTGGTAATGAGCCTTACCGGCATTTAAAGAAAATTAGTTTTGTGTCCTCTGCAGTGTTAAGAGAGAAAGGCTTTGGTTTGGGATAAAAGGAAAAAGGTGTAAAGAAAGGAAAGTTGCCTTTTTCTTTTATATAGTATAGAGAGATGTGTTCGCTGACGTTATGATCGCCTTTTGGGGACAGTCGCGGTGGGTCTTGTGTAGACTGGTGAGACGTCCCCGCCATTAATCGGCTGTGATGGCACTGTCAGTCCTCCACTCGTATGCGTGTCTTCATAATCCAAGCTTAGGACCTCATAATCGTATACGTGCAAAAGAAAGTGTGAATCGCCTTAATATTATTTTGCCGTGGTGTAGAAAAGGGGTCCCGTGTTTGCACTTGTCTGGGCTATAGCGCAGGGGGAGGATGAAAAAAATTAAAAGTGCTCACTTTGACTTAAGGCAGAAGCGCAGTCAGCGTCTCAAAGGCCGGCACAGCTATGCACGCACGCGCTGGCTGCTCGACTTTTGCTGGGCAGGAGACCCCAGTTTTTGCAGACACGTTCATGATATCAAAAGTGTGAGCGCTCTTTGGAGGTCATTATATATATACACAGTATAATAATATAGCAAAATACCCGCGCCTCGCAGCGGAGAAGTAGTGTGTTAAAGAAGTAATGAAAAAGAAAAGGAAACATTTTAATAATAACGTAACATGATTGACATTGTCATGAGTGTTGCTGTCATATATATGCCTGCCTAAATAAGTCACCCTCGCTTCGCTCTTACTTTTTTACCGTTCATTTAATCATGGCTAGTGGCGGAAAAATTATAAAATGGAAGAAGGATGGCTTTACCAAAACAATTATTGATGGCGAATCGATTATTCATAAAGCTTGAATTGGTGATCTGTTTTTCTGTGTTATCTTCATATTTTCATATTTTTTCATACTTCTTCTCAAACTAAGGTGGTGCGAGGGTAAAATGAATCGGGATGCGCTGATCAATGTAATCGGTGTACCAGGAAATCATACATTGACAAAAGCTCCCCTTTGCTTGGAATGTAAAGTGTGATTAAATGCATTATTTTTTAATGCGTTATGGAGCACATGCATCGAAGCTTCTCAGCTGTGCTTGTGCTAAGATAAGGAAAGATTTTAAAAATAACGTAACACGATTGTCAATGTGACCTTTTCTAAGTAGTGCCTGGAGGATTCAGTGTGGAGAAACTCTAGAGAGAGCGTGTGTATTAACTTGTGGATTTTTCTGTGAGTATTTGGTGGCAGTCTGACGAAGTTGCTTCGGAAGACGGTGTTAGCCGCGGAGCTCAGCTCAGAGCGAAATAAGATGAATGGGAGGGAGTTGATGACGTGACTCCCCACCCGCCTTTAACTGTCAATCCCCACAAACACAGTCTCTCGGAATTTGCATAAGCACACCCCTTCACCTACAGTTTTAACTTAGTTACAAAGTGATCAAAACTCTCGTTTATATCCTGCGTCCTCTCATTAAACTTGTATCCCGCATTACCTGTGGGCATGTGAAACGCCAGCGGTAGCCTGTCTATGAACTTAATTTAAAGTTTGTTTACACCTTGCTTTCTTTCCGAGGTAGCAGCACTCATGAATATGGTAGTATATGTCACTCGCTCGCTTCTTATTGTTTCGCTGCCTTCTCAATTATATAATGCATGTTTTCTTAAGCGCTTTTTGGAGGTCTTCCTGGTTTTCTACGCACTGCGTTGACAGTCAGTTCACGTGATTACGTGGGAGGCGTGATGTCACACGAAACTCCGCCCCCCACGTCTTTCCAGCTCAACTCTATTACAGTTAATGGAGAAAAATACCTTCCAGTTATGACCATTAGGCGTAGAATTTCGAAATGAAACCTGCCCAACTTTTGTAAGTAAGCTGTAAGGAATGAGCCTGCCAAACTTCAGCCTTCTACCTACACGGGAAGTTGGTGAATTAGTGGTGAGTGAGTGAGTGAGGGAGGGCTTTGCTTTTTATTAGTATAGATTAGTTTAGATATTATGCAGTTTAATTATGGTAAAGTTGTTCAAAAAAGTCACTTTAATGTGTCAGTGGACAGAGATTAACATTAACAATTCTCATGGCAGTGGAATAGGTTATTCTTAGCCAGTCTATTGTAGTAATTGCAGTGGAAAATGCGGTTAACTCATGCATGGGGAAAACAATACCATTGAATGCCATGAAACACGTGATATCGATCTTTGGTCATACCGCCCAGCACTAATTTATACCAAAAACCTTTTCTTTTACTTAATTCAACCTACTTTGAATCATTTGGGTTTGGAGCTAATATAATGCAGTGGAGATATCCTTTGCCAATCTTATGCATTTCAGTTCCTCCTGATATAGGATCATCATTTAACATTCCAGTACTAGCAAATCCACGGAAATATATATAGCTATAAACCACCTCTATAAAGGAAAGAAAAAGAAGTAAAACACCTATGGTCCCACTACAGACTGGCTGTAATTATATATCCGTATCAGTGGGTAGCGATCGTCTTTGTCGGTGTTGTTGACTCCAGTATATGTCAATGGTAATCTTCACATATACAGTACTTGGTTTGTGAGTCTCACTTGTCACGATTAAACCTTTAGTTAAAAAATGTAGCACTTTCATTCTGATCCTGTGAATTAATAGTGTCTCTGAAATAACATATTAAATAGTATTTCCGTAATTGTTTCAATTCAGAAGTAATCACACTACATTAATATATATTTTTACTACATATTTAAACTTAATATATTAGGAAAGTAACTGTTCACTCAGTTGTTTGATTTACACATGACTACAGTAATTTGCAAAAAACATGAAAAATGTAAATGTTCCAAGATCTAAAAATAAAGATTTTGACTTATATATTTAATATAATGTTTGTTGCAAGCTTAACTTCACAGTGCTACAATTACTTTATTTTCAAACAGTTACTTTGTCATAGGTTCTGCCGGTGTAGTTTAGATATTCTGTGACATCTTGTATAGAATTACACCTTTTTTCCTGCCATTTAGAATAATAACCATAACTACTGTATACTTTTTGATATGCACTAATCAAATTCTGCAGTTATGTTGTGGTCTGTATTTTTTTTAAATGTCCACATTATAGGAATTGGTTGTTGGTATTAGAATTTGTTGAATTTTTGAATTAATCAACCCCCATTCTACAAGTGTCTTCATATTACTGGAATATCCTCATCTTTTATGATGTAGATTGGCTAAGAGAAATGACAGGTCTGTGTTATTGTGGTAACTGATAAGGATATGCAAGTATTCGTCACAACCCTAAGTGTAAACAAACAACAAACACAACATAAAGGTTTGGGGTTTTCCAGCCCCGTATAATGTAAAGTTTGCTTTTAAGGTCAGTGAATTTTCCAATAATACAACAGACAGTGCAATGATGAATTGGGGAACATTTATGGAGTGGGACCGGAAATGACACAGACAGAATGCTGGGAAGGAACCGAGGTGGTGGATGGGAGCCATGACGTCATCTGAGTTAGACGGAAGGAAGGAAAAGAACATGGAAGTGTCAGTACGGGATTACGGAGTCTGGGCACATTCATGGCGGCGCGGCTTCTTTCTTTCTGTAGGAAAAAAAAGAGAGAGAGGTTAGTTATCCGCTTTTCCCCTTTGGTAGGAGTTGTCGCGCTGCTCCTTGTGTCTTTAGTCGGCTACCTATGTGCGCGTGCTCTCTCTCTCTCTCTCTCTCTCTCTCTCTCTCTCTCTCTCTCTCATATGTGTCAAAATGCATGAGTTTAAGTTTTATGCCCATTTCTTTAGATTAATGTTGAAAGCTTTCACTGAATTTCATATCTATAAAGATTTAAGTAAAATTTTAAATATAGCAATTACCAGAGGTTTATGGGTAGCATTTTGAAAAGGTGATTATATAATAACTTAAGTATGCAGTTGTATAGCTAACACACATCTGTTTACACCTGGTCTTTCTGCCGCTGAATTCTCATATGTTAAAAGGGCCTTCCTTGTAATCTTATTTATTGTTTTGATACTATAGGTAAAGCACATGGTTATGTCCTCCCTTCTGTGTAAGAGACATTACTTTTTAAAGGTGTTTTTATGTAAAGTATTTATACCAATGTGGTAGCCGTTCGATATCTTATCTGCACATGATGCCTTATAATTTGTAGTTGTTCAGTATTTGTTCTAACATTGCCACCAATGATTGAAATGTTTGTGCTTTGTTTTCAGATTTGTCACCTCTTTCTCTACAAATTACGTTAACTATAAAAAAGTGATTAAATGTAAGCCAATTTTCTAAAACAGACCATACATGGGATATCAACATCTTTAGCCTGGAAGGCCCCAGAGTGGTGGTGGAGTTTGAATTTGAATACAGTTCTACTCACCCATGTCCACTTATCCTTTCCGCGCTGTGCAGCTCTTGATTATTAAATGTATGAATTGGAAATGTTGCAAATGAGTTTGCTTTCCTTGAGTCTGTCTGCTAATATTTTTAGGTAAAAGGCATCTTAATGGTGACTGTTACTAGCAACAGTTGCTTATAAATCAAAGCGGTTTACATAAACTTTTGTCACTTGTTTTCTGTGATGTAGTGTTAGTGAATGTATATTCGATTACATTACATACTCTTTATTAATCCTATGTGGAAATTCAGATGAATGCAGCAGCTAAAACATAAAAAAATACACAAGAATACAGATTCATAGGACAAATAGTACAGTCAGTCAATTGATAAATAAATAAAACTAAATGCATGTTGTGCAGAATGTTCGGAACAAACTTAGAGTATATCAGCCTGATAGGAGTGGATAGAAGAGATCTCCAGAGGCACTAAGTGCTGTAAGAGAACGCCTCCTAGGAGGGAAATAGGGAATTTTTTATGATGGCATCCAATTTTGCCACCATCCTTTTCCTCAACAGCTTCCCGTGTGTCTAGGGTTCATCCTGTAATAGAGCAGACTTTCCTGATTGGTTTATTCGGGCATTGTGCATGTTTTGAGCTCAAGTTGCTTCCCTAGGTGACTGTAGCCTAGAAAAAAAAACACTGGCTACTATGATCTGATTGAACATTTCCAGCAGCTTGCTGCGTACACAAAATGACCAGAGTCTCCTTAGGAAGTATAATCTGGTCTGCTATATGTTTTTGGGTGAAGAAAAAGAGTTCTCTTTTATCTTTGGATCTGAATGTGACATACCAGCCGCAGCACGACAGGCCTGACAATTCCTTGGATATGAATCTGGAGTGTTTTTGGTCACCCAGTGTGTGTATTCTTATTCTATTGAGGTAAATTTAAATAATGCAACATCAGTGCTTGATCTATATATAAAAATAAATAAATTGTGAAGGTGGATTTCGCATATCTGCAGTCTCCATAGTTGGACTGAGAATTCTTGGTTATGGCACTGCTCCAGTATGTGGTATACAACTGCCCCTTGGTCTTGGGTCTTTTGATGTGAGATGTGCAAGAATTCTAGACATAATAGCTAATCCAGCCACTCTGCCAATATAACCAGGCTTTTGACTGATAATGTCATTTCCATTCTACCCACCCTCCTACCACATGAAGTATGATAGAGTGTCTAAAGACTTTGGACTTTAACTCCCATTTTTGCTCTTCTGGCCAATGCCTCTGATTCTGTTTGTGATTTCCATTAAATCACTTAAGTAGCCTGTGCTGCTATATTAATCTATATAGTGACTTAGTATGGTGGCTTACTATAGAAGTGTGATATTTAAAGTAAAGGTTGTGTATATGCAGTATGTGTGCATTCATATGTAGCATACTATGTTATATGCACTTTGTGGGATGATATTTTATGTGAAACTTATTCTACTGTATAACTTGCATCTGTTGTGTTTTCTTATTTTGCAGGCGGCAGCAGGAATCCTGTGCTATGTAGGGGCCTATGTGTTTATCACATATGATGATTATGATCATTTCTTTGAAGATGTCTATACACTGATTCCTGCAGTAATTATTATTGGTGTTGGAACTCTCCTCTTCATCATTGGATTGATTGGCTGTTGTGCAACAATTCGAGAAAGTCAGTGTGGACTAGCAACTGTGAGTTGTTTGTTTCATTTATTCATTTAATTTCCTTTTTTCCTGCAGGATCTTTATAAATGTTTTTCTTGATATCTGGATACAGTTTCACTACATAGAACAACATGTGAAAGGGGAAAGAATTTTGAATGACCTTTTATGTAATCTGCAGAATGGTAATAAAACATACAATCAACAAATAAAATATTTCTCTTGAAGAAAAAAGTTTGGTTCATTAAGCAAGAATATATAATATATTACTTAACATCAAGGCTATATCTTGTAATTAAAATGATTACAATTACAAAACAAAATAGAATTGAAAATTTAGAATTTAGAACAGTAGAATTAAACATTTAGTTGCCATTCATAAAACCAAGCATTACACTAGTTTTTTGAAATGCAAGGGCTTCAAGATCCATACAAGCTTCAAAGGTGACCTTAACAGATTGTAAAAGTTTTTGAAGGAGTAGTCATATAACTAGAAAAAAGATGTAGAATTACAATGGTAAACAGGTGATGAACAGCAAGGTAGCCCAGACAAAGCAAAAATCATTCATTGTTTCTCTGTCTTCTGTCATGGTTCATGACAGATTACATCTTCACCTACCGAGAGGATGAGACTTGACACTGTGGTATGAAACCATTTTACTGAAAAATCAGTGTAATGTAAAGGTAGTCCAGACTCAGTGGAGTTTTTTCAAATTGTTCCTCAAAGGCCAGCTGGCAGAAAAGTCCTCCAGTAGTTTGTGATAAATTATCTTGATTAAAGAGCTATAATGTACAGGTTTCAGGAGTGTTTTGCATTCAGTTTAGAACATGCTCATGCTATCAATATAAGCTGGAATGAGGCTTTTCTGCACAAAATGTAATTTAAAGTATGCACTTTTACTTCATATTGATAACTGAATTAGCCCAAAATGCCCTTCACTTGATAATTTTTTTCTTGAGCCTTGTGTGAGGTGCTGAAGCACTGGATAACAATTACGAGAAAAAGGGAATCTTGGTACACTGGATGGTCTCAGAATCAAATGATTAGATAACCGACTTTGTGACTGCAAGTTTAATGTTCTAACTGGAAGTACAATGACCAGTCAGATATATGGGGTTGGTGTCCAAGGAACAGGTTAAGAATCGGGCAATAAAATAGGAAGACAGAACTACAGACATAGAACAGGGGACCTCGTGTAGTAGCTTTTTTTATGTTAATATGGCCTGTTTTGTGACTACAAATAGCAATTTGCTTTTAAATGTTTTCGAAGCCAGTGGCTTCCAATTAACTTTTTAGCCTGGAGCTCCGCTAAAAGATTATATCCTCCGTGCATAAGAGAGAGTATATCAAATTGTGCAAAAGTCCAGCCAAAGATCATCTTGGCAAATTTCAATGAAACATTTTGGTCATTTAGGACATATACTGAAACGAGCAGAAAAGTTTTTCAACTTCCATGTACAATTCTGGGTTTGATTCCACATGAAAAATATTTATGTAGGTTTTAAAGTTCACTGAAGAATAAACTATTTCAAATACAGCCACATAACAGAAGTGATAGGCACATTTATTCTAATCACAACCAGTCAGTTATGCATGGAATACCTTGTGCCAAAACAGGCTTAATTGTTAGGTCATTTCCCTTAATTAAACCATTCAAAATTATTATAAAATGCTAATTGGACTATGTAGATATTTAATTAACACTTCATATTCCTTTATGCTCTTTAGATGCATTTAGCATCATATTATCAATGAAGCAAAACTTTAGGTTTTGATGCCAGAAAATTCTAAATCTTCTCATAAAAAAGGCCTAGGCAATATTTTAGAAAAAAATTATATAAGCCAGAATGATGAAACTCCTTGGTGCAGTGTATATGGTATTTTTCATAGTAATTACAGCAAAAATAATTAGTTCTATTAAATCCTTGATTCAGCTTCATTTGAGGCATATTCCAGGGCTGTATCTCAATAAGAAAAACATTGTAACAGGTTTCGCACAGTGTATTTTGAAAAACACTTAATGATATCAATGTGAAATACTGAAAGTTAAGATCTTTATTACTGTAGTTATATTTATGCATTTTTGACTGTCCAGAAGATTTGCAATATCTCCTTTTATGAATGTACAGGGTCATTTAAATGTTTAAGGAAATATTCCAGCTATGAATAATGTTTTATAATTCATAGCTGGCATATTTATTCATTTTATTAAATTTAAATTCAGTCTGCAAACGGGTACTTTTTAGTGAAATCTAACACATGAGGTGGAAGATTTCGGTTCAATAAGGGTAATTTAAGACATATGCACATGTCATTGATGTGCATGTAATGAAGCTGATTATTTTGATTGTCTTTAGGTTTGTATTATGAGTATTATGTTTTATGAGTTTGATTCTAGAAAATTTCGTTATTTAGCCCTATGTGGAAGGCATAGAAACTATCAAAATGAGAATGACATATCCAAATGAGGGCCTCTGATTTTTAGGAGTATTGAGTATTTAGGAGTGAAATAAACCACTTTTATCGTGCCTTAGAAATTTTGTGCAATTGTTCAATGTTATATTGCACTTTAATATGGTATCCTAAGGTACAGAAATACATGATGAATCATTTTAAGTTATATTTTTATGTACTTTAAATAAATTAGAAATTTTAAGCCATCATCCAATTAAAATGTTAATTCCTTTACAGTTTGTGATTATCTTACTGCTGGTTTTCATTACGGAAGTGGTTGTTGTCGTGCTTGGTTATATCTACAGAGCAAAGGCAAGTACCTTCTATAATTTTATTTTGCTTTTTTTATGTAGATTTTTATCAATGAAAATTGTGATTTTTGTATGGAAATATCCAAGAAAATTGGATATTTATATATAAAAAAAAAATGTGTGTGATATATATATATATATATATATATATATATATATATATATATATATATATATATATAGCAAAGCTGGCTGACTCATTCACTTGCATTTTTATACAATTTCCTATTTGGGTAAAAAGCTCTGGTCTCGTCCGATGCAAGAGATGGACGTCTGAAGTGGAGCTCCGCTAGCAGCAGTGTTATTTTTCATATTATTTGCTTATTATCCTGAGATATCCTGTATTTATTCAACCCGAGAGGGACTGCTACAGTATATGTAAGCACATATAAACATGGCCAACAGGAAGGGGGGTCTGAAAGAATCGAAAACTAAAGCTACACCCAAGCTAAGATCAGCAAGCCCTAGTTCAAGATACAGCCTTTCAGAGACGGACTTGAATCAGATGGGCGAAAGTGCAGACTCCTCGGGACCACGGTCCACTACATCGTCGCCGGCTGAGAGCGAAAAGGGGAGCGAAGGTGTGATCGTGAGTGCAGATCTGGATAGCTTGCCGATCGGAGAAGATCACCTGAAACTGGAAAAAGCCTTGGAAGTCCGCAGCTTCAATTACTCCACGCGAGCCGGGAGCAGCAGGGACACCGGCTACAGTAGAGTCTGCTGCTTCATCTACGGTACAAGAAAGCACAATTGAACTGTCTGAACTGAAGGTGTTGCTCGCTGAGCTCATGCAAGATAAAAAGAAAAGCAAGAAGGCTAATGAGTAAGCAAGGGTAAAGGCAAGTGAAAAAATGAGACAGGAGTTGAAACAGGCAAATGAATGGCTGCGACAGGAATTCCAACAGGCAAACGAAACACAGCGGCTGGAATTGCAACAGGCAAATGAAAGGCTGCGTCAAGAGATGCAACTTGAGCTGCGACAGGTGCTGGGTAAAATTGAAGAGCGCATTCAGGAAAACTTGGTTAAACTGAGCACGCTTACTGATCAATTGGAGGATCTCAAGGAGACATTCACGACTCAGATTGAAATAGCCAAAAATTTAGCTGCCAGTGCCGAGGAAAAAGTAGTAAATGTCAGCACTGAATGCAAAAAACTCTGAGATAGACTGGCTGCTTTGGAAGATGGAAGCAGAAGGTATAATGTCAGAATTGAAGGTCTGCCTGAGAATCGAGAAAGTTTAAACCCTGTGAAATTCGCAGCTGAACTTTTTTCTAAAATAATTGGGGATGACTTTAAAGCAGAATCTGAGATAGCAGCGGCTTACTGTGTTCGCGGATCAAACACCGTTAGACCCAGATCTTTTATAGTTCGTTTTGAACGATTATCATTTAAGCTAGAGGTAATGGCACTCCTCAGAAACAAGGAAGATATTATATATGAAAATAACCACATTCGTATCTTCCCTGACTTCTCTCCAGCAACAGCTACTAAACGCGCTGCCTTCTACAACATTAAAGAGCGGTTACGGCTAGCCAAATACAGCCTCTTGTATCCAGCAAAACTGAAAATGGAATGGCAGGGTCAATTCTATGTCTTCGCTAGCAAGGAAGAAGCAGAAAAGGAATTAAGAAAGCTGATCCTGGGACTATTCTGATGACTGGCCAATGTTCCATTCTAGTTATACGAAGAAAACTAGAGGTGTAGGAATTCTCATAAATAGAACAGTACCATTTGTAGCATCAGATGTAGTATTGGATCCTGACGGGAGATATGTAATGGTCATGGGAGACTTATCTAACTGTAAAATGATTTTGATAAATGTTTATGCACCTAATGTTGATGATAAGGAAATTTATACAAAATTTATTTGCATCCATTCCCAATCTGAACACTCAAAGTTATAATGGCTGGGGACTTTAATTGTGTTCTAAATCCACTTTTAGATAGGACTTCCTCCACAGGGGGAACAGCATCTAACACCGCAAAGATAATTACAAAGTTTATAACTGATCACAACTTATCAGACCCCTGGAGGTTTTTAAACCCAAATTCAAGAACATATTCTTTCTACTCACCAGTACATCATTGCTACTCAAGGATTGATTACTTCTTTATAGACAATAACTTCTTGCCTAAGATTAAATCTTGTAAATACGATGCTATTGTTATTTCTGACCATGCACCTATGATCTTGGAGCTGAAATTACTAAGCCCCATACACTCACCCCATAGATGGTACCTCAACCCGCTTCTATTAGCTGACGAGAATTGTACGGAATTTATATCCAAACAAATCAAATTCTTTCTAGAGACAAATACATCAACCGAGATCTCTGCAGGAATACTCTGGGAAACTCTTAAGGCCTTCTTAAGAGGACAGATTATCTCATATCTTTCCCACAGAAATAAATCCGAAGCCAAGAAAGTAGCAGAGATAAAAAGCGAAATTACTAAAATAGATGAAGAACATGCCAGACTACCAAGCGAGACTCTACATAGAGGAGGCAGGCTCTACATTCAGAATTAAACCTCTTGACAACTAAAGAAACTGAACAACTAATTTACAAATCCAGACATCATTATTATGAACATGGAGAGAAAGCTAATAAGCTTTTAGCTCAACAAATTCACAAGCAAGAAGTGCAACGCAATCTCTGTAATCACTAACACGAACGGAGATAAAATCATCGAACACAAAAATATAATGCACACTTTCAGAGACTACTATAAATCCCTATATACTACTGAGTTTAAAGAAGACAATATACAATCTAATGCATTTCTGGATACATTACAGATACCACAAATAGACGCTTTTAGTGTGGAGGAACTTGATAAACCTCTGGCATTATCAGAATTACTAGATGCTATAAAGTCACTCCAAGGTGGAAAAGCAGCAGGCCCTGATGGCTACCCTGCAGAGTTTTACAAGAAATTCTCCGCTCAGCTAGCTCCCTCCTATTAGCAACATTTACAGAAGCCAGAGATAACCAATCTCTCCCACAAACCTTTCGCCAAGCACTAATCACTGTTTTCCAAAACAAAATAAGGACTTATTACAATGTGCATCATACAGACCAATTTCACTTCTGAATAACGACGTTAAAATACTCTCTAAAATCATAGCTAGAAGGATGGAGAAAGTGCTCCCTCGTAATATCACAAGACCAAACTGGATTTATTAGGGGCCGACACTTATCTTCAAATCTTCGACGCCTGTTTAATGTAATATACTCACCAACTAAATCAAACACCCCAGAAATATTATTATCATTGGATGCAGAAAAGCATTGACATGATTGAATGGAAATACCTTTTACTACATTGGAGAAGTTTGGGTTTGGCCCAACATTTGTGCATGGATTAAATTACTGTATACTAACCCAGAAGCTTCAGTTTGCATCAACAACATTTGCTCAGACTACTTTAAACTAGAACGTGGCACTAGACAAGGATGCCCTTGTCACCGCTGCTGTTTGCATTGCCATTGAACCACTGGCAATACATTGTAAATACTGATCAGATAAAGGGGATTAGCAGAGAAGGACTGGAACAGAAAATCTCATTATATGCAGATGATATGGTACTGTATATATCGGACCCAGAAAATTCTGTGCCTGCAGTCTTAGCAGCACTCACAGAATTTCAAAAATCTCTGGTCTCAGAATTAATCTGAATAAAAGTGTACTCTTTCCAGTGAATTCTCAAGCATATAATATTAGATTAGACACCCTACCTTTTATCATTGCAGAACAGTTTAAATACCTCGGGGTAAACATCACAAGTAAACATAAAGCTCTTTATCAACAAAATTTCGCCATCTGCATGGAAAAAATTAAACAAGACTTGCATAGATGGTCAACCCTTCATCTCACACTAGCTGGAAGAATTAACACTGTTAAGATGAATATTCTTCCTAAGCTCCTTTTTATTTCAAAACATCCAATATACATTAATAAATCATTCTTTAAGCAATTAGATTCAACAATAACCTCATTTATTTGGAATTCAAAACATCCACGCATCAAAAGAGCACCCTACAAAGACAAAAGGCAGAAGGCGGCATGGCTCTACCTAACTTCCAGTTTTATTACTGGGCAGCAAATATACAGGCGATAAGAACCTGGACACAAATAGAAGAACATACACAGGCTTGGACCGCAATAGAAGTAAAATCCTGCAGTACTTCTTTGTATTCCTTGCTCTGTGCTCCAATAAACACACGCTATCGGCAATACACTAATAACCCAATTGTGCTCCACTCACTTAGAATCTGGAACCAATGTAGAAAGCATTTTAAGACGGAGAAGCTTCTATCTGTGGCACCTCTGCAAGAGAACCACCTCTTTCAACCTTCACAAACATATGCAGTTTTAATATCTGGAAAAATTTGGAATTAACTTGCTTAGAGATCTTTATATAGACAACGTCTTTGCATCCTATGAACAATTACATTCCAAATTTAACATTCCAGCTACATTTCTTTCACTATCTTCAAATCAGGAACTTTGTTAAACAGAACCTTCCAGATTTTCCTCATCTTGCACCCTCATCCATGCTGGAAAAATATTGCTCAATCTCAAGGATTAGACTCCATCTCTACAATATATAAAATCATTTTACAATCCCTCCTTTCAAAGATCCAAGAGGACACTGGGAAAAGATCTCTCAATTAATATATCAGAAAAGGAGTGGAAAGTAGCAATGCAGAGAATTCACTGAGCTCCATATGCGCAAAGCATACAATTATACAACTCAAAATTATATATCAAGCACATCTGTCTCACTAAAACTCTCCAAAATGTTTCGAGAGCATGATCCAACCTGCGAACATTGCAACCAAGTCCCAGCCTCACTGGGTCACATGTTCTGTGCCTGCACCAAATTAACATTATTCTGGACAAAAATTTTAATTACCTTCAGACAGCCTTGGACTCGCAATCCCTCCTAACCCATTAACAGCTGTGTTTGGGGTTCTTCCAGAGGGGCTTAAAGTGGAGAAAGACAAACAAATTGTGATTGCATTAACTACACTTTTGGCACACAGACTTATTCTGATAAACTGGAAGAACCCAAACTCTCCTCTTTAAGTCAGTGGGAAACCGATGTGTTATATTATTTGAAATTGGAAAAATCAAATACTCAGTTAGAGGATCGTACAGACTTTTTCAAAACATGGCAGGATCTTATCAGTAATATTTTAAAATAAGCTCATAAAGCACAGAGAATTTATTAATTTAGGTATGTTTACAAGCCTTAAATTTTACACGCTTGGCTTGCTCTCTCTCTCAGGGGTGGGGATCGATCTGTTCTTAACTCAATTTTTCTTTTTGTAAAAACTTGATTGCTTTCTATGGATTGCAATAAAATTTAATAAATAGATTAAAAAAAGCTAAAATTTGGCAGGATCGTACATCTAAACTGAAAGAGCTAGATTACACATACATGTGGTAAAAATGAATTTCCTTCACAATCTGGGCTTAGCCTTAGAGATGGGGTGAGAAGGACAGATATTTGAAAGAAGCTCAAAGTAAAGCCGCTGCCTCTTTGGATCAACGGGACCCAGTTGAGGTGGTTAATGCATCTGATTAGGATGTCTCCTGGATACCTCCCTGGGGAGGTGTTTTTCAGGCATGCCCAATTGGGAGCAAACCTGGGGGCAGACCCAGCACCTGCTAGAGAGAGTATAATATTTCTGCTGGCCTGGGAACACCTCTGTATCCAAAACCTTGGAGGAGTGGGGAAAACGGATGTCTAGGCATCATTGCTTAGACTTTTGCCCATGCAACCCAAAAAAAAGATAAACGTCAGGAAATGGGTTCATTGATTTTTTTTTTTTATATATTTGTCTATAGATTTTTCATTTGTCGATATTTGATAATTTGCTAACTTAGTGCTAAGAGTGTGCTTAATGCAACTGAAGGATGTAGCAGAAGTGATTGCCAAGAAATGTGAACAGCAGCACTAATCAATAGGGTCAATGGATGACTGAAGAAGGGACAGTGTCCTGGACAGGAAAAAAAAAAGACATGATCACATAGTGAAATGAAAACATTCTGCAGAGCTTAGTGGGGCAAGTGCTGGTTGTTATCATTGACCACTGTAACTATATGTGTACTATCTGTCATCTTGGTCATCCATTCTGCTCTGTCAACCTCCAGTCCTTGGTCATAGCGCTAAAAACTGCTCCCAAACACCAGGCTCTTCGATTGCAGTGCTTAAAACATTAAGGGGAATCCTCCATCAAGCCCTGCTATTAAATCACAGGAATGTTTTAGTCATGGACAATTGTGTATAGCATATTCAGGAGTAAGCAGCTCCACTGACCTAATAATAATAATATTATTATTATTACAGTAATCCCCCGCCTATCACGGAAGTTATGTTCCAGACCCACCCGCGATAGGTGAAAATCCACAATAGATACTTTTATTAATCCCATTTTTTTTTTATTTATTTTTTTTTATATAGTTTAAGCCTTAAAATACCCATCCCACATGCTTTAAATACATGTAAACTTATTAAAATACACTTTGTAAACACATATGATATGTGGGTGTCGGGCTAAGGATATGAGTAACATCTCTCTATTATAAAACATTTTAACTTCACGCAAGACAAGGTAGTGAGACAGGATAAGAGCTGTTGTACAGGCTTTTAAATGATTGACACGCAGACCGACAAGCTGAAATAGCATCTTGGCAGAGGCATCACAGAGCCAGCACAAAGTCCACTTCTCCTTAGCGTACTTTCAGCCCCCCAAACTTCACAACACGAAGTGGCAGGAGCTTCAGCTGTCACCAATCCCCCTACTTCTCCTCCTCCTCCTCCTTCAGAATGCACAGAGCAAACAGAACAGCAATCTTGGCAGAAGCAGCACAAGGCCAGTAGCTGATCTGTCTACTTTTGCTTAGTGTGCGTTTAGACCCCCACTTCACAATGCGGGGAGCGTTATAAGTGCCGCGAGAAAGATTTAACCACGCCTGGGGCAGGAAATACAGGACAAATATTGTTTTTACAAAAGTTTTAAAGTAAAAATTAAATAATGCATATGTAACAATTCCCATGAAAATAACAATCTCTGTTTATCCGGTAAATCAAACAAGGTGTGGACAAGCGAAGCGAGCAGTGGCGAAGCCCCCTAGTGATAATAATGCGATTAATAAATCTCCGATGTAGTGGGGGTGCGATAGCTGAACCGCTATAGAGCGGGGGATTACTGTACTTATTATTTATTTAACACCTTTATCCAAGATGACTTACAACATTTGAGATATGATTGGTTACATTGTTTTTTTCCATTTGGAGTACAGGCAGATGAAGTGACTTGCTCTCAATTACACAGTCTCGGTAGTGGGATTTGAACCCACGACCTCAAGATTAGAAGTCCTAGGTCCATAGTCTTAACCAGTACAGCACACTGTAGCCCTTGGTTTCAAAAATTAATAAACTACAAATATTGAGTACAGAAAAACACTTGGTTAGTTACATAGTACAAGTTGAGTATCTCTAATCTGAAAATCCAAAATCTGAAACATTTAAAGTGCAGCCGGGATTCGGTGCAGGTATACAACCAAAAGGGGAAAGGTGTAGTAACAGCGCTTCCAAACCACTACATGGGAGGTGGAGTGGGGTGGCAGTTTGTAGATGCATCTATGCTAGGTGCAAGAGCTGCACAGCAAAAATAATGTCAGACACATTATTTTCAATGTTTTCAATGCATGCAGAACACAAGTTTTTTCTAACTATACAATGTCATGTATCGTAAATGATGAATTTCAATTAAAGGCTAGTTATGCTGGTGCCAGAATGATAAACGAAGGGCTAGCTGTAATGCAGCTTAATTGAGCAGCATTGCATTCCAAAGGTTTTTTTTACTTGAAAATTCATTTAAATCGGCATATAATATGTCTTTATTAGTGATTTTAATTAATCTTCCTTTTCTGTTTGTCTTTGTTCAGGTAGAGGATGAGGTTGACCGCTCAATTCACAGTGTGTATAACAAGTACAATGGCTCAAATTCAGATGCCGCTAGCCGTGCTATTGACTACGTACAACGACAGGTGAGCTGATACAAGAAACTATTGTTAACATCAAAGTATGATCATCATTTAAGGATGTGTGTGTGCGGCAATGTAAGAGTAGACCTGCACCCCAGAAAAAAAGTCTAGTAAGGGTTGAAAATGTAGATTTGTAAGCAGAGTAAAAACAAACCTTTGGGGTGTGCATTGTTGCTGTTGAGCAGTGATAGTATTTATTTTTTTGTTGTTTTATATTTTATTATTTTTTTTATATTGATTTGTAATATTTAAGAGTACACTTACTAAGTCAAATGAATAGTCCTTTCTTATAGGATAGTTGAAATAATGAGCTGTGTTCCTCATTTCTGCATAGAAACTCATTTAAACATTAAAATTATTTCATTTGTATTCCATTAGAGGCTAGTTGTCTGAATTACAAGAGGCATGGAAAAGGAACTCTGTATGTAGTTGGGTTCAGGATTGTGTAAAACATCAAAAACATTTATTGACGCTGTTAACATTCATTAGAATTGGATAATGTTAAAAGCAGAGTGCAACATCATAATTAGTTTTCTTTTTTATCTTAATTGTTAAGATTAAAATATAACTGCTGTTGAAAGATTTAGAATTAACTAGTTAATTGCAGAGTCTGTTATGATCAATCGTATTCCATTAATTTCTTCAGTGAAGATTCAGGGATAATAAAACAGTTTGACAAACCTTGAATAAAAATACATATGTAGTTTAAAGGGAGTAAGCTACTTGAGCTTATAATGTATAGCCAGACAAAGTCTCCAACTGTTTTGCTTCAGTGACTGGTGCTACAAATGTTATGTTTAAATTTATAAAAATGTAATCTTGCTAGTATAGTTAAATTTAAATATGAAGCTAAATTATCCAGGTTATCAGATTTTCCTACTGACCATTAAATTATTGTTCAATTAGTAACTCTTATTAATTACACTTTGACTGAAAATAATTATATAGGCTTGAGTCTTAAGATGCATTAGGCCCTTCAATATGTGATGATACAGTCAGTCCTAATCATTAAAAACTAATCTAGGTGCAAGTTAAATTTGGCTAGCTATCTTGCAATAGTTTATGTAGAATAAACAGAAGAACCAAAATACCTTTCATGAAGGAGATTTCAGAGTCCTAGTTGACCCATTACTGTTCTCAGCTAGATAATGTGTATAACAGTTTAAAATGACATTTGTGTATAATAATGCTTTTTGATTGGTCACATCTAAAATACTGTGTGCACTTTGGGCCTTTCTAACAAAAAAGGTAAATAACAGCGCTAATGATAGATAGAAGAAACATAAATTGTGGACTTATCCAATGGGGATTAAGAATATAACAAAACTGGTGTAAAATTAGGAAGGTGAGAGTCTGTTGTTAATTTTAAAATATATAAATAAACTTATTTCAGATGGACAGTGATGAAAAGATTTACAGTTGGAGAATATTTCTGTATTCAAGTAATGTGGTTTTGCTAGTTGTACTGTGTACTTGAAAATTGGAGCTTGGATCTCATGATCTTTTTTCATTCAGCTAACATTACATCTTGCCTGAAGAAGAGGTCTGAGTTGCCTCGAAAGCTTGCATATTGTAATCTTTTTAGTTAGCCAATAAAAGGTGTCATTTTGCTTGGCTTTTCTCTACATTCATTCAGCTAATCAACAGATATAATTGTTTATAACCTTTTCAGTGAAATTTAAATACAGCAAGTTATTCCTTGATTGTTTATGTAACTAATGTGGTATGTTTCCATTTGAGTTTAGTGTAATTTGTAATTTTTGCTTTCTTTAGCTTCACTGCTGTGGCATCCACAACTTCTCAGATTGGAAAAATACAAGCTGGTTTATTGAAGCCAAAAACAACAGTGTCCCGCTAAGTTGTTGTAAAGCAAATATCAGCAACTGCACAGGAACTCTAAACCGTCCTGGAGACTTGTACCCAGAGGTAATGCAATGTTGTTTTGTATGGGTACTTTCTAGTTTGCAAGAAAGCCAATGGGGATTTATAAAAATAATCTGGAAAAATTAAAATTGAAATCGGGTGTGTGTAACTTAAAGCAGTGTATAGTTGGAGCAAAACCAAATTAAGAGTCCTGCCAAAGGTCACATAGTACGATAAGTGGAAGTAAACTGTTAGCCATGTGGTTTAAAGTCTAATGGCCAAGTGACTACACCATATCATCTGCCTTTCAATTAAATCCTTATACACTGTACTGCTGTTCATTAATATAGATGTGTATCCATATCTGTAGTGGTGTCCCTGATTTCAGTTTGAAATATGTTTTACAAATACTTACATTCCAGGTATTTTTATGGTCAACATGTTTACTTCTTTTATATTTAACTTTAAATGCAAGACTTAATTGGAATTATTGAAAATTAAAAAAGGGCATGCTCATTCCAGCATGTGGAGAAAACAGTGATTTTATTAGAATGTTCATCATATTGAGCGATTAAGTTTTTGGAACAAGTAATTAAGATAAGAGAGAAGTTTTAGGGATCATGTGAAGGTTAGTGAAGTGCAGTTAAATTTCAGGTTTGGAAAGGGAACAACCGATGTGCTGTTTGTTGTTGTCTAAATGCAGGAAAAACACCTGAGTGGGGGGGGGAGATTCTTTTATTATACATTTGAAGATCTTGGAAGACAGGGTGTCACAAGAGATGGTGAGTTGGGCATTGAGAAAGATTAGTATGAATAAGTGGTTAGTGTCTGTGGTGATGTCCGTTTATGAGGACGCTTGAATAGTAGACGGGACCGCCAATGGGAAAAAGTATAAAAGTTGTGAGGTGACTGTGGGGCTGTACTAGCATCTTCTTGAGTCCACAGTTTTTTGTGATAGTAAAGGAGGTGGTAACCAGAGAAGTTTCTAGATGACTGAAAGTCTAAGCTCTTGTATATTGATTGCAAAAAGTGAAATGAATTTGAAGGAGAAGATATTAAAATCAAAAGTTAGTTTGGAAGGTTAAAGGCCTCATGGTAAATGCGGGAAAGACCAAGGTGATGGTTGGCGGTGAAGGAGCAGGAGCCATGGAAGAGATGGGTGCATGGCTCACGAGTAGAGGAAAAACTAGTTTAATCCAGCTCATGGGTTGTCAGGAGTGGGTACAATAGGCACACTGTGCTGTGAGAGAACAAAATAAGGTAGTTTCAGCATGTGGAACTAAAGTCCAGAAATGACTGAGATGGGAGTAGACTCACACCTGGTGGCATGGATTGTGGACTATCTTACAGACAGACCTCAATATGTGCGTGTTGGGAACTGCAGGTCTGACATTGTGGTCAGCAACACAGGAGCACCGCAGGGGATTGTACTTTCTCCAGTCCTGTTCAATCTATATACATCAGACTTCCAATACGACTCGGAGTCCTGCCATGTGCAAAAGTTCGCTGATGACACTGCTGTTGTGGGCTGCATCAGGAGTGGGCAGGAGGAGGAGTACAGGAAGCTAATCAAAGACTTTGTTAAATGGTGAGATTCAAACCACTTACACCTTAACACCAGCAAGACCAAGGAACTGGTGGTGGAGTTTAAGAGGCCCAGGCCCCTCATGGACCCCATGATCATCAGAGAAGACTGTGTGCAGAGGGTGCAGACCTATAAATATCTGGGAGTGCAGCTAGATGACAAATTGGACTGGACTGCCAATACTGATACTCTGTGTAAGAAAGGTCAGAGCCGACTATACTTTCTTAGAAGGTTGGCGTCCTTCAACATCTGCAATAAGATGTTGCAGATGTTCTACCAGACGGTTGTGGCGAGTGCCCTCTTCTACGCGGTGGTGTACTGGGGAGGCAGCATAAAGATGAAAGACGCCGCACGACTGGACTAACTTGTTAAGAAGGCAGGCTCTATTGTAGGAGTAAAGTTGGACAGTTTAACATCTGTGGCAGAGCGACGGGCATTAAGCAAACTCCTGTCAATCATGAAAAATCCACTGAACAGTGTCATTTCCAGGCAGAGGAGTAGCTTCAGTGACAGACTTTTGTCACTGTCTTGCTCCACTGACAGACTGAGGAGATCATTCCTCCCCCACGCTATGTGGCTCTTCAGTTCCACCCGGGGGAGTAAATGCTAACATTACTCAAAGTTATTGTCTGCTTTTATATGCATTCTTATTACTATTTAATGTAATATTGTTTTTTTGTATCAGTATACTGCTGCTGAATTATGTGAATTTCCCCTTAGATAGATACTTTATTAATCCCATCTATCTGACTAACTGACGGACGGATGGGGATTAGACCAAGAGAAAGGTGGTATGAAGAGATTTAGTCACTCCAGAGAATGGCTATGGAGAGGGGAGGAAAAAAGATCTGGGGAGTGGCCAGCTCACCTGGATAAACCCAGAAAATAGCCTTAAGCTTATGATGATGAAAAATGTTATTAGTGTTACCTAATTTTAAAATGATTTGCTGTGGTTCTTTAATTACAATTGAGCATTCTTAAAGACATGAATTTCATGAATGTGTTTGAGAGGTTACAAGAAAATGAGTGGTCCTAAATTGAACAATTCCAACTTTTTTTTTTTTTTTTGCAGGGGTGTGAAGCTCTTGTTGTGAAGAAGCTTCAAGAAATTATGATGTATGTTATTTGGGCAGCTTTAGCATTCGCCGTCATTCAGGTAATAAAGCTTAGAACGTGAAAGATGTTCAATGTGAAATTTGTATTAAGAACATAGGTTTATTTTTGTTAGCTTTGTAAAGGGAGAGAATCTATTTTCAGTTTAACCTTGTGCCCAGTACTGCCAAAATATTGTTTGGAGTCCCACAGTGCTTTGTTTGAAAACACATTATCTTGGGGAGGGGAAATTAATGTGTCTTTTGCAAACCATGTTTGTCAGAAATAGTTATGTAATAAAGATAATTCAGAAATGTGTGTCTTTTGGTAAAAGAATTGGACTTCGATTAAATCCAACATATAAATGAAATGCAATATTATCCTGAAGGTATGCTGGTCTAATTTTATTTAATTTTTATTTGTAACTCCATGGTATTAAAAGTAAGAGCATGTTTCAGTTTTGCCACGAGGGTTCCCTCTTAAATGAAGAAAATTGCCTGGGCCATATACACTGATCAGCCACAACATTAAAACCACTGACACATGTAGTGGTTACAGTTGCACCTTTCAAGGGTTATATTAGACAACAAGTGAACAGTCTGTCTTGAAGGTAATGTGCTGGAAGCCAGAAAAAATGCACAAACCCAAGGATCTGAGCAACTTTGACAAGTGCGATTGTGATGACTAGGCAAATGAGTCAGATCATCTCAAAAACAGCAGGCTCAGTGGGTCAAGGATGAACAAACCCTTTGAACCGGAGGCATGGGTGTCCAAAGTTCATTGATGTTTTTGGGGAGTGAAGGCAAGTCTGTTTGGTCTGATCTCATAGAAGGGCTACTATAGCACAAATTGCTGAAAAACCTAATACTAGCCGTGAGAGAAAAGTGTCAGAGCACAGTGCGTAGATGCAGACTGGTCAGAGTGTCCATGCTGACCCCTGTCCACCACCAAAACTGTCTACACTGGGCACATGAGTATCTGAACTGGAACAATGAAAGAGGCAGCCTGGTCTGATGAATCATGTGTTGGACGAGCATTGTTTTGTTTTATTTAGGGTTTTTTTTTGTTGTTGTTGTTTGGGGAATGGATGGTAGCAGGATGTACTATAGGGAATAGGCAAGCCAGCAGAGGCATTGTGACACCTTGGGTCCTGGTTTTCATGCGGAATGTACTTTTCCCATGTACCACCTACCTAAAGACCATTGCAGACCATGTACACCCCTTCATGGCAACCGTTTTCTTTCATGGCAGTGTTCTTTTTCAGCAGGATAATGCACCCTGTCACACTGCAAAAATTGTTCAGGAATGGTTTAAGGAACATGGCGGACAGTTCAAGGTGCTGGCTTGTCTCAGAATTCCCCAGATCTCCGTCCAGTCAGGCATCTGTCCAATCCATGGAGAGTTGTGTCAGAGTTGTTTTGGTGGCATAAGGGCAACCTATACAGTTTTAGAAAGGTGGTTTTAGTGTTGTGGCTAATCAATATAATGTTTTGTTGATTTAATCGTATCAGGATTATTGAAAACACTTTTCCCATAGTAGTGATTCGATTAATAAGTACAATCTGTCCTGTTTCTGTATTAAATGGCACACTTAAGGTGCCTAGTTTATACTTTTAACTACTTTTCTGATGGAGTAAAATATATTTCAGAGAGGTATAGGAGTCACATTTTTGTTACCCTTTTCTACCAGTGTTCTGATCTTGCAATTCGCATTTATTGGCAAATCCTGTTGTTTCCAAACAGGAGCTCTGTGTCTAATAAATTAATTGCTCTTTCCCTTACACTAGTTCACATGCAGTGTAAGTGCTCCGATTTATCCCATAGGAAGTGCAAATCTAAGTGAAACTAAGCCAGAAAAAATGTCATTAAATAATTTTCATATTTTGTTTACTTGATATCCCTGCCACAATCCTGTCTGTGAGAAAATGTAATAAAATACATTACAAAAACCTCATTTAAGTGGCTTTGCTAGAAGTAAGCTAATATTATATTGTACACATATTCCTGAAAATTTGAATGTTTAATATATTGAAACAAATATGTCTCTGTTATTAAAAAAAACAATCCTGGAGAGAAACACTAGGGGGATACAAGACATGAAGATCATAGAAGACACTTAAGAAGACCCGCGAGACAAAAGAGATTGGCCACGGAGCGTCTCGCGGGCACCTTAGACATGAGACTTTGTGCCAACAGATTGACCCAGGACCGTCTTGCGGGGACGTAGAACATAAGATTCTTGCAAGACACACCCTACTTACAACCAGTATCAAATAATAATATAATAAAGTATATAAAAAAAATATATATATAATAAAATAATAATAAAGACCACAGGCAGCAAAACACTCAATCATGCAAAGGCTTTGAGCACACGCAGATCCAGGGCTCTCGGCAGATATAAAGGGTATAAGGACAATATGTTATAAATGAAACGTAGACGACTAAGCGAAGAAGAAAGCAGCGCGGAGAAAAGAGACTCAAAAGCGTCGGAGAGAAAAAAAAAGAGAATAATCTAGGTACAAAGAAATAAGGAAAGTAATTATCAGCCCGGAACAAGTAGAATTGAAAAAAAGCCCATCCATTCGGGCTCAGAATTAAAAGACAGTAAAAGACCAAATAGAACTACATAGAGATGTTCACAAACGTTGGCGTTCTACACAGGCAGAGTAGGTTAGAGATTGTGAAAGCAGTGGAATTCGAAAGGATCAACAAAAAAAAACACGGTGCGATTCACACGTGGAGAAAGTTAGAATATGAAAGTAGGAAGATTAAAAAGTATAAAAAAAAAAAGAAAGTAAAGATCGCAGTAGAGCATACACCACAGACCAGGTGTCATAGGGGGAAAAAAATCAGGACAAAGCAAGGTCAGAAATAAGACAGAGCAGAAAACAAAGTAAAACGTCATAAAGACGTTAAAAAAAACAAGGGTGCCAAACACATGCAGAGCAAGGTACAGAATATGAAAGCAGAAAAAAAGACCGTGTCAAAACAAAGAAAGTAAAGATCGCATTAGCGCAAACAAAGAGAAATTATTCCTCAGAGATATAATGAAAAGGCGAATAGGGATCGAATATATGGACATAGGTGATATGTCAGAAGTATGTAAATATTGTAAGGCTTTGAAGTCCGAGAATTTAAAAAATGGGGTTTACCTCTTATGCATTTATTGGTTACTTTGCAAAAAAAAATTAACTGCTGATGATGTAGATCGTTTTGTCTGTGTTGAAATTCCAAACAGAGAAACCTATCCTGAATTATGGTACAAATTCATTAAACACATGTCACACGGATCTCATTTAAAAGATTCCACATATTGGGACTCTAAAGATTCCAAATAATGTTTTTACAGAAGTTCTGAAATAAAAGTGAAACTAATGAAATAGCAACAATTCGAAGAAAAAAAAAATTTTAAAAGTGTGTATCCAGAAAACCAAAAATGGGGGTTGGCAAGCGAATAGGGGGCGAAGTTATAAAACATTTAGATCTTGATCTTGATCTTGATCTAGGCGTTGGTGGTTGCCTTAACTTCCACGTTGATGTATTTGTCTGTCGTGTTCCGTGCACTTTCATGCAATGGTGGCACTGTCCTCTCTCTCTCTTTCTCTCTGTACTAAGTTGTCCTTTTCTAGTGTAGGGTTAGGAATCTCCAGATGTGTAACATAATCCAGCAATTATGACTCAATACATCAGTTTTACTTTTAGCGATCATCTTCTTTAACTGAAAGCTAATACATTTTTAACAGAAGTGAAGAATAATTAATAATGAATGCTTTACAAGCAATAGAGAAAACACCATCCAACTGCTTTCAAATCAATTCAAGGTGGTGGGGGCCACTGCAAACTTTAAGTTCTACTGAACAGGTCTCCATATATATATATTGGCTATTTAAAATCCGCTGTTATAAGCTATGAGGGTTTTTTTAATTCCAGTGATCCACAACACAGAACTAATAACTTTAGGTCTTCGTTTAATTTCAGCACAAAAATGAATAAAAAAGCATTTATAAAATTTGTGTTAATGTGGCTTGCTCTTTTGTGCTTATATTGCTTTAGTATGTGATTTCAAACTTTGACTTTACTTGTCCCAGTAGTCTACTTCAAGCAGAGCTACAAAACCTAGACCTGCTAGCTAGCTCAGCAATAATTCATAAGATCAGGTTGTGGGAAAGGTCGTCATTAAATTAACATAAGGGTATGCTTTTCACAATGTAACATTATCTGCATTGTTTCCTTCGTTCAAACTCTCTTTTGTGGGATACAATAGACAATATGAATAGCCCAGCATGTGCAATGCGTTCATTGGGTTTCCCACAAGCGCTATCCCCATAGTTTCTTTAGCCTCCTATTTAGATGCAGTGACAGCTACTTAAAGACCCTGATGGTTTTCTACATTTCAAGCTAATGCACTGAAGAGCTACCATTTATAGATAGGAAAATAGTAACATTGAAATATTTTTTTTTTATTTATACACTTTTTTACCATTTGGTTTAGTGTACAAAGTACCCTTATAATGTAAAAAAAAGTGGTGTTTGTGAAATTTCTGGTATCTAAAGCCTAAAGTAGATAAGAAAATTTCTAATTCTTCAACAGAAGGGGAAACCTCTCTAGGAATGAGTAGTTTATTAATGTAATTATTTAAAGACTTTACTAATGTAATTTGAATGCTAAAATACCATTTTTGTGTCTTCCTTTTTAGTTGCTGGGTATGTTATGTGCCTGCATTGTATTGTGCCGGAGAAGCAGAGATCCTGTGTATGAACTTCTCATCGCTGGAGGAACTTACGCATAAAGGATAACTTTCTGTGTCTTTAAGTGGAAGGGTTATATTACAGGATGGCCCCCTGTGTTAGAATAAGCCGAAGCACACCTTGCACTACACAGACCTGCTGAAGTGTATACTGGTGATGGGATAAATAGCGAACATATTTATTTTTTGTGCTTTAAGTTTGGTGTTCCAATGAATTTTACATTACAGTTAGCCTAATTGCAATATTAATTATAGTATGATATGTCATTATTGGAGTTTTTTTTTGGGGGGTGGGGGCAACCTGAATATTTGCACATATAAATTCTTAAGGGTTTGTAAGACAGAAATTGAAGCCACTCCTCAATTACCTTTTTTGTAAATTGTATTTAAGATATTTTATAACTGTAAATACCAAAAAATGCGAAATCCTTTGTATAAGGGTCCCATTAAATGTTGCAATGTACATATCACAGTTAGTTTGTCCTGCCCATCACCAGTTTCCTTTACTTAATATACCCACTGTCTGTCTGGTGGAAATTGTATCTCAAGTCTTTTTTTTTTTAAAAGAGACAAGGCAAAACACACACTACTCTAAACCAGTACAATCTGAACCAGAGACTTTAACAACCTAAATATTTGATCTTCCAGTAGCTGATGATTCGTACAATATGTCAGCTTTATGGAAGTAATTGAAATGCACTACATGTTCAGTACTAAAATGTTTAGTTCTTTTAAGTTTATTTGGTATTTTTATTTGTGTGCAGGTTTTTTTTTTTGTTTTTTGTTTGCCATTCACATTTGTTTGAAATGTACCAGTACAATACTGATTTTTAAAATTAATTGGTAGGAGGCATGTAGCCATGTAGAATAAGAAAAAAGTACAACTAAACTGAATTAATGTGTATATAGGTTTGGATGCAAATCTTTCAGGGGAAATAAATGTATATGTCATACACTCATGTGTCCTTCTTTAAAACTACATCACTTATTTATTTTCAAGTGACTGAATAGTGTAGGAAGTGGCACAATGCTACAGCTGTTAACCCTGTTTTCTCACAGTTACAAAGTTCTGAGTTTGAATTCAGTGTCAGCTCATTTTTTGTCTGGAATTTGCTTGTTCTACTGATGTCTCAGTAGGGTCTCCTCACCCAAAATGTGCCAAAGGTTTGTTGGCAGCAATAAATTGGTTGAGGAGGGGCATATGTGCATGAGTGACCATGCTCTATGATACACTGATGCCCTGTCCTAGCTGGGTCCTGCCTTGTACCTAGTGCTCCTTGGATAGGTATTTGCTCAAAATTATCTTGAATGGGGTAAGCAGGTTAGAAAATGAATGAATGAATGCTTGGAGGCATAAGTGTTGTACACTTGACTTGAGGAAAAGCATAAAGCAGTTGTGCCTGCTGTCTCTGACATGCATTATTCTTTTCTGTATATAAATTTTATTTTTAAGGTAGTAAACTGGCTATTGTATGCTGATAATTATAATGCAATTTTAATAAATTTACTGCTGTGTTTTATGTATCAGAGACTTAAACGCCAAGCTTCCTAGTCTTTCTTCTAGCATTCTTCAAGTGTTGATTTTTTTATTCAAACAAAAGGGTCTTTAGGAAATATGCTAGGTAAATTCTAAAATATTAATTCAGCTGTACCAGCTTTTTAAACTCTTTTTTAATTCAGTTCAGCTCAATTTATTATTGTACATTTCAGCTAGTGCAGAAACAATACATTATAGCTTATAAAGACCATAGTGTAGCATGCACAGGTTATTAGGCAAATCAATGGCAGTGAGCAGTGGAAATTAATTAAATAAGCAGTACATGTCTATATATAAGTAGTTGAATTGAAAAGTAGTCAACATCAAATGGGTAGTGCACACAGATTTTTGTACTGCACATCAGGGAGAACTATTGCCATGAAGTTTTGTATGTGGTGTGGTATGTGTCACAGCAACATCCACAGGAATGCCAGGATCCAAGGTTTCCCAGCTATACATTACCTAGAGCATTATACTGTCTCCACTGGCTTGCCTTCTTCACATAGGGCATCATGCTGCCATCTCTTCCCCAGGTAAATGATGCACGCACAATTTCAGATGGTCTGGGGGGGGGAAATGTATTTTACCAGACAATGCCACTTTCTTCCATTGCTCCTTGTTCTAATTCTTATGCTAACTTGCCCAATATAGGTGCTCTCAGTGGTGGGCAGGAGTCAGAATGGGCACTCTGACAGGACTGCGGCTAGGTAGCCCGATACACAGCAAGCACCTAAGCACTGTGTGTCCTGACACATTTTTCTCAGGGCCAGCATTAAGTTAATTAGCAATTTGCGTTAAAGTAACTCTTCTGTGGAATCTGATCAGATGGGCTAGCCTTTGCACCTCACACGCAAGTGAGCCATGAATACCATTGATTCTGTCATCAGTTGTCCTTCCTTGAACCTCTTTTGACCGATGCTATTCGCTGCATACTGAGACCATCCCACAAGACCTGGGGCCTCATGCATAATGCAGTGCGTAGAATTCACACTATAACATGGCGTGAGCACAAAAGCGGAAATGTGCTTACACACAAAAAATCCAGATGCATAAATCTTTGCGTTCACCCACTTCACCGTTCTTTCACTACATAAATCCCGGTCAGCGTGAAAAGAAATGCTTGTGCACGCGCCTGCTGCCCTGCCCCAACTCCTCTCAGAATTACGCCTCTTTGAATATGCAAATCAATATAAATAGCCCTTAAGCTCAGTGTTCTGTGAAAAGGCAATGGCAAAACACTTGGGGGAAAAATAAAAGAATTTCAGCGAATACCAAGTGGAGACAAGGAAAAACATACTATTTGTTGGTTTAAAAAGTGGTATAAACAACAAAAGGAAGTTGATCAAGTGACAGAGTGTCGGAGAAACTCGTAAGCTCAAGTTTACAAAGTCACACTGTGCCCAAAATAAAAAAAAAGTTGTCAGATTCAAAGTCGCTGTGAAAAGGTGAGTCGTAGCCCACCGTCTGAGTGTCATATGAAAGCTTATTAGGGTACAGAGAAAAAAAAAAATAGGCACACAGTGGGGAAACAAGTACGAAATGTCCACTTTAATCACGTAGTTTTTGTCATTAAAGTAGAACATCATAAACTTCATCTTTAAATCATTTAATTTACTAGTTTCTCAAATCGCATAGTAACTGAAGTAGCACGTTAAATGCTTTGTTTTGTATTTGATATTCTATGTGCTTTATGTGTGTGAATCACTATGTGCTTCTGGGCTTTGTCTTCCTCCGACAGGACACAGAATCCATTACATTCGTAATATTACAGCTGTCTGAATAATTAAAATACTGAGATGTATATGTGATATTTTCAAGATGATAGGAGATAAAGCATGTTGTTACACTTGGGAACACGGTGGCGCAGTGATTGTTCATGTCACACGCAAGATGCTTGCTGCGGCGTGTGCGACCTTTGATGAAATAATTTATTGTAGCAGTACTGTCTCTTTCAAACGTACTAACCCCCAAATTCTGTCCTTGCTTTCCTTTCTCCAAATACCCAATCGCCACACAATCAGTTCTGTAATAGACTTTAAGCCATCTGTAAGCTTAGAATGCTGATTCTTCAAAACTTTTAAGGAACATTGAAATATCTTTGTAGTACGTGTTTAGTTATTCTATCCCTCTATCCTTCTAGTGTCACACCAGCAAGAATACAGTGCGAAGCAGGAACAATCTGTGAACGGAGCACTAGTTTCTCGTTAGCACTGCGGTACCATGTCCTTACATGTTTAATTATTAACAATACAGATTATTTAAATGAAGATAGTTTTATCTATATAATGATCATATTTTGCTGCATTTCATCTTAAAATGATATCGTCATCATATGTAAATACGCACTTTATAAAGTGGCTCAGGTTGTGCAATATTATAACTATCGCAAGTTTACCGTGTGGTGATTGTACTAATAAGTACAAGCAGTTCTACAAGGAGCACTTGATGGACTGATTGAGTGCGTTTAGAATTCTTGGGATGAAACTGTTTCTGAATCGCGATGTCTGTACAGGAAAGGCTCTGAAGCGTCTGCTGTATGAGAGCAGTTCAATAGACAGCATAGCTGAGGCAGCGTGTGCTAGATGCTGTATACTGATAATTCTCTTTCCAATCAGCTGCTGAGCTGTGATTCAAACTCCGATATAGTGATATAAATACTCCGAGTGGTGCAGTGAGAGTAATATGGAAAAAGATGATCTGCTGTGGCAACCCCTAATGGGAGCAGCTGAAAGAAGAAGAAGAAGGTGCAGTGAGAGTAACCCTAAAGCTGCTATTGTATTTAGAATATTTTGACTATTCTGTGGACCATTATATTTTTACAGGATAATTACAATCGGATGCCTTAAACTAATAATATGCTGTTAATTTCAGTGTATTTATAAAGCTATGTCAGGGATGTGGATCTAAAAAAAAAAAAAAGGATAACCACATTGGAACAGTAGCAACTGCTTTGACGCTGGGTGCTGCCTGTCTTCAAAACCGAGCACACAACTTGTGTGCGCCAGGGTATGAGCTACTGTGAAAATGTGCATGGCTTTACGCCAAGTTTAGGTTTTATACATCGCGATTTGAGTGTGGAAACGTAACATTTTGTATGTATGCATCGTTTATACATGAGACCCCTGCTGTTTTGCAGATGCTCTGACCCAGTCATCTATCCATCACAATTTGGCCCCTTTCGAAGTTGCTCAGATCGTTACGCTTGTAAGTTTTTCCTGCTTCCAACACATTATTTTCAAGAAGTGATTGGTACCTTTTGCCTAATATATCCAACCCCTTGACAGGTGCCATTGTAATATGATAAATCAGTGTTGTTCTCTTCACCTGTCAGTGGTTTTACTCTTGTGGCTGATTGGTGCATACTTTAAAAACTAACCTTTGAGAATAATTTCTGTGTAATGTCTGATACAGAAAACTTTACTCAAGTGTTAAGTTCTTTTATGAATAATAACATATACAGTACTTTGCAAAAGTCTTGGGCCCACTTGAAACACTTCTTAAAGCTTTTTTATGGTTTAAATGAAAATGGGAAGTTTCTTACCCTCCATTGTTTGCCGTTAAACTTATTTTTCCACCTAATCTGGACCATTTTGGTTTCGCTTTTTATTCACCATTGTCCAGTTTGTTTCAGTGGTCTAGCTGCAGACCTCCAGAGTTACACTTCATTGAGGAGGATGTCACATACAGCAGTAATTTTATGCAATATGCCTGGTTATACTGTGGTTAGGGTTATCTGACTCAAGTAATAATGAATGTCTATTAAACCAAGTGACATAAACGTGCAATCCAATTACGTGCTCACTGGAGGTCTGCGTCTAGACCCAACTAATTTATTTAAGTACTGTAGATGTGAACATGACATTCGCAATGCACTATGAACTTAAACAGCCGGACTGAAGCCATTTACATACAGTGGGGCTGTACCAAATGAACCTTGGAGCAGTTTGCATGAAGTAAAATGTGGTCTGGAATGGGACTGATTCAATGACAGGAAATAGTGTGCCTAATGGGTAAAACGTGTGGTAATTGTGTAAATTAGTCTACTCCATTGTTGCCAGTAACTCCGCAATTAACGTCATGCAGTGAAATGAAACTCGCCTGATATTTCTACTGCCTACATTAAATTAAAGCACATCACCTTGGCAGAGCATTCTGTTTTCTGTAGAGTCACCTAGATGAAACGTTTCTGTAGCGTGTGAAGTAGCACATAACTTTTATGTACTCTTCTATTTACCAGAAAGGTTTTTTGTTCACAGAGCTGCATGTTTTTTAAACAAATCACATAATTGTTGCAATTGTAGCAGTGCAAAAGCTCGGCTGGCTGTTGCTGACCCTTCATTAGGATTATTCCTGGTGTAAAAAATAGTTTCTGCCCAATGAAAGATGCCTACGACACACCCATGAGGTGTTTATTGATATGTTCTGGTTTGCTTTGAGACACACAACCCAGTTGATTGGAAATTAAAGGAAAGTAATTAATTGTCTCCTGATTCTGTGCAGAAAAAATTGGCTAGGAATGTGGAAATGCTTTAAAACTGCAATCAGTTGTCTTAGGACAAACTACCAGCAGATATTGTTCTAAAACTGAATGTCAGTGTACCTAACAACAACAGCAACAACATTTATTTATGTAGTACATTTTCATACAAATAATGTAGCTCAAAGTGCTTTACATGATGAAGAAAGGAAATAAAAGACAAAGTAAGAATTAAAATAAGAGAACATTAATTAACATAGAATAAGAGTAAGGTCCGATGGCAAGGGAGGACAGAAAAAAAAAAAAAACTCCAGACGGCAGGAGAGAAAAAAATAAAATCTGCAGTGGTTCCAGGTCACGAGACCACCCAGTCCCCTCTGGGCATTCTACCTAACATAAATGAAACAGTCCTCTTTGTATTTAGGGTTCACACTGAAGGACTTGATGATGATGATGATGATGATGGTCATGTAGACTTCTGGCTTTTAATCCATCAATGTAGGAACATCACGGTGCTTTGATTAGGTGGTGGTGGCACAGATCGCCACCACAGAAAACCGGGAAAAGAAACAGAAGAGAGAGCAGGAGTTAGATACAGAGTATCAGGATTAAATTTAGCTGAAGTTATGAGAAGGCCATGTTAAAGTAATGTGTTTTCAGCAGTGTTTTAAAGTGCTCCACTGTATTTGCCTGGCGAATTCCTATTGGCAGGCTATTCCAGATTTTAGGTGCATAGCAGCAGAAGGCCGCCTCACCACTTCTTTTAAGTTTTGCTCTTGGAATTCTAAGCAGACACTCATTTGAGGATCTGAGGTTACGATTTGGAATATAAGGTGTCAGACATTCCAATATGTAAGATGGAGCGAGATTATTTAAGGCTTTGTAAACCATAAGCAGAATTTTAAAGTCAATTCTGAATGACACAGGTAACCAGTGTTGTCGCATCAGAACTGGAGAAATGTGCTTGGATTTTCTTTTCCTAGTTAGGATTCTAGCAGCTGCATTCTGCACTCGTTGCAAACAATTTGTTTTTTTTGGGTAGTCCTGAGAGAAGTGCGTTACAGTAATCTAGACGACTGAAAACAAAATCGTGAACTAATTTCTCAGCATCTTTCAGTGATATAAGAGGTCTAACTTTTGTTGTGTTTCTTAAGTGAAAAAATGCTGTCCTAGTGGTCTGATTAATATGAGATTTAAAATTCAGGTTACAGTCAACAGTTACCCCAAAGTTCTTTGCCTCCGTCTTGACTTTTAATCCTAATGCATCAAGTTTATTTCTGATAACCTCACTGAATCCATTATTGCCAATCACTAAAATTTCTGTTATCTCTTTATTTAGCCTGAGAAAATTACTATTCATCCATTTAGAAACACAAGTAAGACATTGTGTTAGTGAAATAAAAGCGTCTGGGTCATCAGGTGCTATTGATAAATACAGCCGTGTGTCATCAGCATAGCTGTGGTAACTCATGTTGTGCCCTGAGATAATCTGACCTAATGGAAACATGTAGATCAAAAAGAGCAGCGGACCCAGGATAGAGCCTTGTGGAACACCATATAGAATATCATGTGTCTTTGAGTTGCAATTACCACAACTAACAAAAAATTTTCTCCCTGCCAGGTAGGATTCAAACCAATTTAAGAAACTGCTAGAGAGGCCCACCCATTGACTAAGTCGATTTGTAAGAATTTTGTTTTCGATGGTATTGAATGTGGCACTCGGATCTAAGAGGATGAGAACAGATAAATGGCCTCTGTCTGCATTTACCCGCAAGTCATTTACTGCTTTAATGAGTGCAGTTTCTGTGCTGTGATTTGTTCTGAAACCTGACTGAAACTTATCAAGAATAATGTTTATTGAGGTGGTCATTTAACTGCATAATGGCTGCCTTCTCCAGAATTTTACTTAAGAAAGGCAGCTTAGAAATGGGTCTAAAATTTTCAAAAGCAGAGGAGTCAAGATTATTTTTCTTGAGTAGGGGTTTAACTACAGCAGTCTTAAGACGGTCTGGGAAGACCCCCGTATCTAATGATGAGTTTACTATGTCAAGAATATTATCAATTAGCACGCCTGATACTTCTTTGAAAAAACATGTTGGTATTGGGTCAAGGACAAAAATGGAGGATCTCAGTTGAGAAATTATTTTATGTCTCTAGGGCTGACACAGCATGGTGCAAAAAGAAAGAAAAAAAACATTTGCAGTGAATGTCAGTTCTGTGCCTTGTTGATGAGAGAGGTCACAGGGGAATGGCCAGACTGGAATGTATAACACATCAAACCTTGAGGCGAATGGGCTACAACAGCAGAAAGACCATGTCAAGTTCCACTCCTGTCAGCCAGGAATGGAAACCTGAGGCTGCTGTGGACACAGGCTCACCAAGAATGGACAAATGTAGCCTGGTCTGGATGAATCTTCATTTCTGCTGAGGCACACATCAATCTATGTAAACAACTTACTTTGTCTTAGCATTCCTGGCTAGTGGTGTAATGGTGTGGACAATGTTTTCTTGGCACCCTTTGGGTTTAGTAATAACAAACCATCATTACTTGAATGTCATGTGCTATTTTTGTTGCTGATCAAGTGCATCCGTTCAATTTAACCATTTTCTACTGGCTACTTCCAGCATGATGATGAACCGCGTCATAAAGCAAAAGTAGCCTCAGACTGGTCTCGTGAACGTGACAGTGAGCTCAGTGCTCTGCAGTGGCCTTCCCAGTCACTGGACTTGGGAGAACGAAATATTCACAGCGTGATTGTGCAGCTGACAGATCTACAGAAATTATGTTATGCAATCATCATGGATCAGATTCTCAGCGGAATGTTTCCGTCGTCTTATGGAATCCTTGCCATGCAGAATTGTGGCTGTTTTGAGGGCAAAAGGTATGGAAGATTAAAATTCAATGCAATCCAATGTGTTAACTACATTTAAATGCAGTATGTATGGAAGTGGGCTATTTAATCTTAGCATGATTTTATCATGTCATGTTTAAAAGCATATAAACCAAAAGATTAATTGCTTTCCACTATGGTACTCAATTTTCATGTTAGTTTCGATATAAAAGTGTGTTACATTTTCATTCATGTCCATATATCGCATGTCATAACAGAAGGCAAAGCAGACGTATTTCATTCCGCCTAGCGGCAGTTCTGTGTTCATGGCATTTCAATTAGAGATCCATATTTTAATCAGGCCAAAACTAAACATAATCAAAGTAACAATCAGCATCAAAATGTGGGGCAAGGGGTGTTCCAATCATGAGTATGTTGTACTTGGGGGGGTAAAAAGGCAAACAGGGAGTCGGTAAAGTAGGGGATCTGCCATCTTATTGAATGGTTGGAAGCTGGTGATCTAAATGACGATTTTATTCTCGTGTGTTGAAAGAGGGGAAAAAAACTACATGATATGTATATTAGCATCAGAGGGGATGTATAAAAATCTATAAAGAAACATAGCTTGTTGACCCTAACGTGTGTTTAACTCTATTCAGAATTTGGTAAAAATCACTAACAACCCATCCATCTGTCCATTATCCAACCCGCTACAGTATATCCTAACTACAGGGTAACAGGGGTCTGCTGGCGCCATTCCCAGCCAACACAGGGCGCAAGGCAGGAAACAAACGCCGGGCAGGGCGCCAGCCCACCACAGGGCACACACACACACACACACACACTAGGGACAATTTAGAATCACCATTGCACCTAACCTGCATGTCTTTGGACTGAACATGGAGAGAACATGCAAACTCCTTGCAGGGAGAACCCAGGAAGCAAACCCAGGTCTCCTAACTGCAAGGTGGCAGTGCTACCCACTGCGCCACCGTTCCGCCCATCGATAACAACCCACACCTCAAAAATGTAACTGTGCTGCTTAATTTCACATATACAGTATACAAAGAATACAAATTTAGACAACTTAATCCAAGGCAAAACTTTTTGAACACAACCTAAAATACACTTTTTGCCATTTCATTCACCCACCCCACTGCTCATTTTGACTAAACTTCTGATTGTCACCAGAACACAGAAGTGGAACTCTTACTTAAATTAATTAGGTAATGCGAAATAATCATGACATAAATTTGTTTATTTGCACAACGTGCCTGGTGTCAGCAAATGTCAGCATCTATTAAAAATTGGTTCCAACTTGTATTTGTTTTATTTTTGTGTGAATACCTACTGTACATTTCCTGATAATGAGTGTATATAAGGCCTTGACCTTTTGGCAGGCAGGTGACCAGGGATTGCCCTTTAATTGGTTGCGTTCAGATTTTTCCAGAGATGCAGCTCTCTGCACCCCAGCCACTCCCACATTTATTGACATTGAATTAATATTGTTATAGGTTTTTTATAATCTAATGTGATTTGACAATCATCAATACGTTACTTCATGTTCAAATCAATAGCTCGCACTTCACACACGCCATTAATGTAATTACAGGTGAGCGAGAGTGACTTTAAACTGGAACTTCAGAAATCAAATAAAATTTGTTTTTTTCATCAATAAAACACCCCTTCATAAATAGTTCACTTGATGAAAAAAAGATAATAAAGGAGCATAGACTGGACCAACCTGACTTAAGAATTCAGCAGCAAGCTAGCGATCAATCCAAGGCGAACTTACCCACAGACTTTTTCCCGCTCTTGTGATGATAAATGGATTTGGTTAACTGGATGTGGTGTGAGTAATGCCTTTTTTTGCTTTCCCTGTTTGCTGTTTCAAAGTGTTGAAGCATTGTGGACAGCAATGAAGGTTTGAACCTTAAAACATCTTTCTAAAAGATACAAGCGGCATGAAAGTAGCTGCAGTCATCAAGACAATAGTATGAGGTGTAATTGTTTTGGCAGGTTCAGTGAAATGACTCGATTTAATCAGAAAGTAATTGAGAAATTTTCTGGCCTGAAGGAAAGGAAGGCTAAATTTATGTTCAAGGAAATCTAGGTATCCTGATTTTAAAGGCAGAATACGATTTAGGTTGGACTTGTCCTCTGAGTGTAGTAAAAGACTGGTTGGGGGGCAAGTTATGTATAAGATGTGGGGCTCTGTGGATCTTACAATGTGAATTTGTGCCCAGATGAGGTAAGTCTGGCAAACTTGCATAGGACTGGGCAGACTGGCAGCAAGTGTAGAATAAAATTAGGGTGGGAAGGACTCTATGGGTCTGTTAAATGATTAATTGGGATGTAAGACTGGAGAAAAATCAGAGGACTAGTGATGGTGTGATGTGGATTTATGGAATACAATGAAAATGATCGAGGACTGGGCACTCCATTAACAGAGGTAGAATAAGATTGGGATTGGATTTAAGCTATGGATGTGTTATAGGACAGAAGAAAGTCCATGTTGTTGGAAGATTACGGAGGTGGGTGTTGGTTACATTATGGTGTGGGTTTTGGCAGAATGGAGAACTGGGCAAGTTGGCAGAGGATTAGTCAGTTTAGAAACAGGTGTAGTACAAAATTTGGATGGCACGTGCACCTGTTCCTTTCCAGATCTATAGGGCAAGTTATGGGAAGAATAAGAGGACTGTGGATGTCACGGACTGAGGTTTAAGAGCACAATAGAAATGGAAAAGCTGACATCAGTTTGGGCAGCATGGTGGGGAAGGTAGAATACATTTTAACCTGAATTTGTCCTATGGGTCTAGTACTGGACAGGCCCAAGATGTACATTGACACTACAATGAGGACCATGAGAGCATGTGGAATGATCAGAGAGATAGATATGAAAGGCACCATATAGTAGATAAGTGCTGCTTCAGTTTGTTTCCCCAAAAATTGTACCTCCACTCAAATTTGTTTTCACCAGTCTCTACTGGTGCCTATGAAAAAGTATAGAGTGAGAATAAAACATGCTTAGGAGAGAAGGAATAGGTGAAGATTTGCGCTGTTATAGCCATGAAGGGAATGAAGCTAAAGAAGTGACGGTTGAAAATATGATAAGAAGGAGTCTCAGCAATAATGATGCCCAAAAATGCAGGAAAACTGGGAGAGACACATTTAGGGAGCATTTAACCAACCTTGGTAAATCCGGCATGATGGCTGTTCAGCCTCTAAGTATTGTGGTCTTGCTACAATAAAAAAAATGTTTTGGCACAAATGCCAAACTTGTTCAGGTTTAGAGCCCTGTCTGAATTAAATAGCAGAGCTTGTGTACAGTAGCTGCAGGGGTTTTTCCCATCAGCATAGCTAATGTTTAAGAAACGCAAAAACACATTTATTAATATGAGAATACTGCTGTTTGATAATCAGTTGAGCAGCAGATGGTGATTTTCATTTCTTGTGTGTTTGTTTGGGTGTTATACATTGAAGAGATTGTTTCCTGTTGCCATTCGCGAGAGTGCATCTGTCTGGGACTTGACCTTGATGATCTTTCAAAATGCATATTTATAGCCGCAAGTAATAAAGCAAGTGGCAACAATACAACTAGCCTCTTGTCGATGGTAACCTGATATAAACTCACCAGAACGCATTGTCTGAAAACTTCAAAGCAATGATAACAAAGTCAGCACTCGTGTGCGAAAAAGGACGGATGAATAAAGTGGTCCTCCAACTTCGGCAGTTGGGTACAAAACAGTGAAACGAGTTGGCAATTAAGTTTGTCTTGCTAAACTCTGCATACTCATGCACAGAGGGCTATTGTTCAATTCATTATTAAGGTGGAGTCGGCCCCAAAGTTCTACAAAGATCTAACACTGGAAGGGTTAAAGTTCACTGCTTTCCCAGGATAATTTCCACATGCAAAAGAAGAATAACATTTGAATGGGAATCAGTGGACTGACATGAAACCCTTCCCAGCTGAATATTCTTAGCAGTGAAGCCCTCAGTGTCCATTTTTTTTATAGAAATGTTTGAAGTAAAATGTTCTTATAGGGGGGATTTCCTTGTAAATGATAAGAGAAGCACATTGTCTCAAGTGTTTATATGGCACACTTTATATTGAACATCTCACGAGCAAGGTTTATGTTTTTCAAATTTAGCTTAACTGAAATAAACCACAAGGCCTTGTAATGAATATACAGTACCAATATGCTATATATATATTTTACTTTTTACCTTTATTATTTATTAATATTGTTTGTTTTGTTTTATTGTTCCATCAAAAAAAACCAAAAAAACTTTCTGACATAAATTATAATTGCAGGATGTGAAAATAAGTTTTTTTGATTCTTCACAGACACCATGCTAAAATCAACATTTCTGGATGTTCTGAACATCATTGTATCAGAATCTGGGCTCAACTCTGTAGCAAATGTTTGACTCCAAATTTCCATTTACATGGAAGTAAAATGAATGATGTCAAGCAGTAATAGCCATTTACAACACAAGTGAATGTCTTGGCCGTATTTATAGATTAATTTAGTGGTATTCTGATAAATAAGATATCAGTTTCTATCAGCATCCATACCACATGCTCTTCAGAACAGAACATCCATCTGAAGCTAAGCGTTTTCAAATACCATCTAGGTAAAGCTTGGGTTGTTGCTGGTAGATGTGTTGGTGCGGCCTGCAGGGGTCACTTACCCCATGGTCTGTGTGTGGATCCCAATGCCCCAGTACAATGACAGGGACACTTTGCTGGAAAAATGGCGCCATCCTTTGGATGAGATGTGAAGAGTAGGGTGTATCCCAATGTCCTAGCTAAATTGCCCACCGCGGCCTGGTCATTCTGGCCACCTAATCATCCCATGTCTCTTGACTAACTATCTCTCACCCCTTAACCACCTAATAATAGCTAATGTGTGGTGAGCGTACTGGAGCAAAATGGCTGCCATCATATCATCCAGGTGAATTCCACATATTAGGGGTGGTTGAAGTGACTCCCTGCTCATTATATAAAGCACTATATAAATGGAAAGAATTACTATTATCATTAGGAACATGAACATTTCTTGGTTATTCCAAACTTTTGACTGGCAGTGTATGTCTTACTGGTCCTCAAGTGGCTGATTCCTGCACAAATGCCAAATACCAGTGTCATCTGCAACAATAAAAAGAAAAAGTTTGAGAATGGAGTGTTTTCAAACTTTTTGCCCATTTGTCACATTCAAAAATGTTTTTTTCTTTGAAACTCTGCCTCTAAGGCCAGCATCCTGAAGTCATCTTTCTCTGTTGCAGATGCCACTGGTATTTGGTGTGCATTTAAGAAAACAGATAACTGAGGACAAGTAAGGTTTGTTTCTCTGGAGCTGTGTTTCCAGTGGCAAGCTGCATCTTCACCAGATACTGCACAGTGTATTTTTCCATTTAAATATTACTAAATATAATTTAACATTGGCAAGGTGGCTGCCTAGAGCATGCATATTCCATAGAAGCTTTTAAAATAAAGGTTTGATATTGATATGATTTTAAAATACTTTTTATGTTCTGCTGCACTGGCACCCTAATAACGGTGTGCACTACTGCTGGTATAGACTTCTGGCCCCTGCAGCCCACAATTTGAATTAAGTGGACTTTCAAAAGATGAGCATTTTGTTTAAGCTGTTTAAGTTTGAGGGACAATCACAATCAAGTGTCTGCAAACAGTCGATCTTAATACATAATTTGCACCACTGAAAACTCTCATATAGTGCCTTAGAATTATTTCCACTAAGGACAGAGAATAACAATACAATACATACACATACAATGTCTATGAAAGTGTCTTATATTTGCAATCCATTTAGATCACTTTGCAGAGATCTTTTTCGCTTTGACATTCAGTGTCAAAAAGTGTTGTAGAGACAATTGAGGTTCTGATCGGAGCTCTCGAGAGACTGAGTGAGGAGTCTGAGTGTCTGGGCTTATAGGTGTCCTGGATAAAAACCAAGATCCAGGCCTTTAATGACCTCTTGAGCATAGCCATCAGCAGTGTGTCTGTCTGAGGAAAGAATTTCGACCTTGTTGAGAAGTTTACTTACCTTGGCAGTGACATTCATGTCTCTGGTGACTCTTCCTATGAAGTCAGTAGACAGATTGGGAGAGCATGAGGTGGTCAAGAGGTCACTGGAAAGGGGTGTGAGGCACTCCCAATATCTTTACAAAAGGATGAAGATCCAAGTCTTTAGTATCCTGGTGTTTCCTGCCTTGCTATATGGTTGAGGTTATCCAGTGACCTGAGATGAAGACTGGTACTGTGTCTGTTTGGAGAATCATTGGGTACAGCTGGTTTGACTTTGTGTCAAATGAGCAGTTGCTCACGTAGTCCCAAAAGAGTTACATTACCTGCAATGTGAGGAAGTATCAGTTATGTCACTACGGCCATGTGGTGTGATTACCTGAGGGTAATCCAGCTCACAGGATCCTCATTGTTGAAGACTTAAGTGGCTGGACCAGGCCAAGGGAATGCCCACATAACACCTGGCTGCAGCAGATAGATGGTCATTTATGGAGGATGGGACTGGACCGCATGTGTGCCTGGGGTGCTGCCATCCAGAATCCTGAACTTTTTCATTGTGTGGCGGATATGGCAACATGCTATACGAGTTCAAGCTCCCCAACCTAAGTGTCAAAAAAGCCAAATTAAATCATGCCATTCAATGTTTTATAACAATAAAATGTGAGCACTTCCAAAGGGACAAATGCTTTTTATAGACACTGTACATGAGATTCCAAGTTGTAATTTGGTACTTCTTACATTATGTAACCATCCATGGAAGCCATTTTTTAACCACCATAGAAATGACTACTTTTGTGTTATATGATCTATTGAGGGGCAGCATGATGGCACAGTGGTAGCGCTGCTATTTTGCAGTAAGGAGTCATGGGTTTGCGTCCTGGGTCCTCTCTGTGTCTGCATGAGTTTCCACCCTCAATCCAAAGACATGCCTGTTAGTTGTATTGATGATACTAAATTTTACCTGATGTGTGGTTGGTGTGTGTGTGTGTGCTTTCATATTGTGATGGACTGGCACCCGGTCTAGGGTTTCTTCCTGCCTTGCGCCTTGTGCAAGCTAGGATTGACTCAAGCACCTACCATGACCCTGTTCAGGACAAAGTAATTTAGAAAATGACTGACTGACTGATTTATTGAGCCTTCTTAAGTTATATAGCATGTTGCAGTTTGTGTTGATCGGCGAAATTAGCCAAAGCATTTTTCACAACGACTTCGCCGATCTCCTCGTTCACTGAATTTTTCCCTCAAAATGCACCCTTACTCTGGCTTAGATGAAGTTTTTTATTTCCTCGATGCCCCATGATGCTTTGCAAGACCTGTGTGATATCGCTAAGCTGTAGCAGCCATGGTGAATGGTTCTATCACTACCCAATCTGTGCTACCTGCATAGTTTGCATTGTGCATGCACAGAACTTTCACACATGCATATATTAAGCATATTCTCCCTCACACTTTACTATGGTAGCCAATCTGCTTCACGCATGGGTGAATAATTTACAACATATTATAAGCATGCATGATGTCACTACCCAATCAGTACTCCAGCCAGATTTGCATACTGTGTGCTTCTAACGAACTCCAGACTCTAGACACAACTTCACAGACACAGTCAGGGGTTCAAATAAAGTATATTTTTATAACACAAAAATGCCTTTCTCAGATTCTTCCTCCAAACATAAGTTATCACAAACACAATTCCAAAGTAATTCCTTCACTCTTCTTTTCCCATACCTTCCAAATCCAACTGCCAGAGTGAGATGAGGTGACTGCTTTAATCTCAGACCTGGTATTTGGATGTTGTCCAAAGGAAGCACTTTTGGGTAAGGTGGGAGCCTCCCAAAGTGGCAATAGCCCTTTCCTGTTGCTCCCACTGGTGGCACACATGGAATCCTGCAGGGTTATCTAGCAGGACTATTGTTCCCAGTATGCCTTGCCTATATGTGCACGAGTGCACCAGACCAGTGTTGCACGGGAGCATACAGTCTTGACAAGCTGTCTCTCCGGTCCATCCATTGTACCTGGGTCAGGGTCACTGTGGTTAAGGCTTTGGATTTCAAAGCATGTTATGCCATTTGTGATGTCACACAGGGATAGACCCCCAAGTACATAATGCTGATCCCTCACATCACAGGCTCTGTGGGTATTAGTTAATTGTAGTGATCAGAGCTCAGGAGACGCAGAGAGACATAAAGGACCTGAAGCATTTGGGGCTCATTTTATCTTAGGGAGGCACCGTGGTGCAGTGGTTAGCACTGCTGTCTCACAGATCAGTTCAGTTATCTGGCCATACTAATCAGTCCAGCATAGTCGACAGATGCTTTCCCAGCCCACAGTGGCATTAAATGACCTCTAAACCATTATAATCCACTCAAAGCTAGTCCAGTTTCTCCATTCTTATTAAATTCAATGTATTTTATTGAGTTTGCCAAAATTCTTGTTTTTTCACCAAACTTGAGGTGAAGAGAATTCAGTGACAATTAAAATGATCTATTACTATCATTCCTCTATAAGAGTCCAGCTAAACAAGAAGATGCCATGTTGTTAAAAATGCAGTCAATCTTAGGGAGCCATAGTCTGTTTGACTGGCATAGTGGGTAGCTCTGCTCATTTACTTCTTCAGGAGCCTGGGTTCAAATCCTGTCCTTGTCAACTTCTGTATGGAATCTGCATGTTTTCTTATGCCTATGTGGGTATTCTTCAGATATTTCATTTTAACTCCCACATCCCAGAGATATTCCAGTTAAAATTGACTGCCAACTTTAAACTGATTTTCTGTGCCCAGTGGTGGATTGGCACCCCATCAGGTTTGGGTTTCTGACTTATACCTAATGGTGTCAGGTTGTTAGGCACCAGACACGCACGTCTCTGTTACAGGAGTTAGAGCCTTCAGAAAATGGTGAATGGAAGGTTTGCAAAGTGCTGTTGACTAAAGGAGTGAGCTCTGTTTCAACAGTGCTCTGAAAAGTGTGAACAAACACAACCATTGCATGTTTTCAGAATATATTAAACTTTGATCTTTGTTGTAATTATTTATTGAAAAGTAATGTTTCGTTTTAACTATTATGATTTTGTAAAGGTTATAGACTAGAACAGGCTTTAAATGATTGTCATTTGTAACCCTGCCATGAAGAGCCAGGTACATTTTGAATTTGAAGCTCTCTGGCGTTTATGCACAACATATGGTGGCCTTTTAATCCAGCCTGCATTTACTCAACAACTCATTTCCATTTATGTTATACTCGGTGCACCAACTGTTAGATTTAGCCAGATTTATATTCTACTATGCACAACTCCAGCTCACCTACTTTATTTTTAAAACAGTAAGGTTTCAGTATTCAAGGGCATTATGTATCAATGTGAAAACTGAAATCTGTGAATGTTAAGGCTCTTATTGAAATGTGCAGTTTTAAATGTTTTCACATAAGGAAATCCAACTCGTGTACAGTATTTAAATGAGATACATTAATTTTATGTACTAGAGATTTAGATCTGTAATTAATAGATTTGGTGGACTGATTGCTAGCATATATGTGATAATAAATATTTTGTATGTCTTTAACTATAATCTAGACAAAGTAGATGTAATATTAGTGTTTCAGGAGGCATGTCAAAACAAAAAATAATTAAACACACAACTTAATGCTCTTAACAATTGCACAAGTTAAATATATGGAGAAAAAAATGATGTACCACATGAGGTTAATTGCTTGCTTAGATTAATCTCTGTTTCTGTAGATGAAGAAGGATCACTTGAGGCTGAGATTTCTTTTAGCAAGGTTGGTGTATTTTTATGTTGCAGAAACATCACGATATGAAGTTGATTTTTTATTTGTTGGAGTTGTTGTGTGTGTGGCAGTGACTCCATTTCTGGAAGTGTGCTATGAATTGTGAATGGCATCATCAATGTGAAAAGCATAACACTCAATCTGAATGTAATAGTAAAAATAATAGAAATAAACCATTTAAAATACATACAAATGGCACAAAATAGAATTTTATATGATAGATCCTGAGTTTATATATTATTGCTAAGTCCCTCCAGAGCCCCTGAGTGGAGAAACACTGTAAGGAATTTGGGTCTCTTGGGAGTCCTGGACTAGTTGGGAATGCCTGATTGTTATATCACTCCAAAACCTCTGAAGAGAACTGGTTGAAAAATGAATCAACATTTTGCTTCGGTCTATACTGTGCAAATCTCTCAACGTTGTTCAGCTACATACAGAGTAATAATCTTACTAGCAAATACACTCTGGGAAGGCTACCTCCTTGAAGTGTAGGAACAATGGTTAAAAATGTTTTAATGACATCTTCTAAAAATAAAGAGTTCCAGCATAAAGTGTTGTTTCATCCCTTTAAATGTGATTAGTTGGTTAAAATGCCATACTTTAAGCGTTCAGCTCCATAGTATAATTCAGTGCTACGATCTATGAAAGCAACTGGCCGATGCCTTGAGAGAATGTCATGTAAGACTGACCTCACTGTTCACATCCAGGCTTTCTCTGACCATCAAAGGGCTTACAGGGATGCACTAACTGCAGCCAAGAACACACATTATGGCAGAGTAATAGAAAGTGGTCATGATAACCCAAGGGTTTTGTTCTTTGTAGTTAATAAATTACTTCAACCTGCATCTGCCCCAATTACCTCCTCTACTGAAGTCTGTGAAAGATTCCTCCACTTTTCTGCAATACAATTAAAGATCTAAATACTTCAACTAACATAAATCCATCATCCATTTATATCCTTCCCTGACTTCCCACTCCATCCAGCTCCTTTTCCAAATTTTTACCAGTCACATCAGCATTTGGTAATGATCTGCTTTGTATGATGAGGCCAACTACTTGTGTACTGGACCCCATCCACACCACACTTCTGAAATCCTGCCTTCATGCCATAATCCTGACTGTTACGACAATAATCAATACATCCCTCGACACTGGGTTTGTGTCAGCCACTTTTAAAATCGCTTCTGTAACCGCCATGTTAAAAAGTCTGGTCTTGATGGTGACAATCTTAATAATTTTCAGCCTATTTCCCACTTACCTTTTCTGTCAAAAGTTTTTGAGCGTGTTGTAGCCTCCTAGCTCACCAGTTACTTAACTCCTAATAATTTGATGGAACCCTTTCAGTCTGGTTTCAGGGCGCAGCACAGCTGTGAAACTGCTCTTCTTTGGGTAACCAATGATATGCTTATGGCCGCAGACTCTGGACAAACCAGCCTATTAATTCTGTTAGACCTCGGTGCAGCATTTGACACTCTCAGACATGACATTCTACTGTCCAGAATGGAGAACATACTGGGTATCTCTGGCACTGCCCTCCAGTGGTTCAAGTCCTATCTGACTGATAGGCAAGAGTTTGTTAGTCTTGGCAACAGCAGATCCAGCTCAGCTCCAGTCACACAAGGAGTTCCTCAGGGCTCTGTTCTCGGCCCTCTTCTCTTCTGTATTTATATGCTTCCCCTTGGCCATATTATTCGTAGCTATGGGCTCGGTTATCATTTTTATGCAGATGACACTCAACTCTATTTCAATGTCAAAAGCGCAACTTCATCAGAGTTTTCTCAGCTCACAACTTGCCTCAGTGAAATTAAAACCTGGATGGAGCAGAACTCTTTAAAATTAAATTGCAACAAAACTGAACTCCTGCAAATTGGCACTAAAGTGCTACTTAAGAAAATGAGTTCCTTTTCAGTCACTCTTGATAGTGATCTCATCAGACCTTCTTCTGATGCAAGGAATCTTGGTGTCATTTTTGATTCTTCCCTTTCTTATTCCGCCCACATAAACCACACTAAGAAACTTTCTTACTTTCACCTCCATAACATATCACGTGTTCGCTCATTCCTCCCCTTTTCCAATGCTGAGAAACTCGTCCATGCTTTTATCACATCCCGCATCGATTATTATAACTTGCAGGTGCCCGTTCTAATGTTATATCACAGCTCCAGTTGATTCAAAACTCTGCTGCAAGAGTCCTTACTCGAACCAGCAACAGTGAGCACATCACACCCATCCTGCTTCGCCTTGACTGGCTCCCTGTGTCTTACAGGATTGAATATAAAATTCTATTAATAACCTACAAAGCATTACCTACATATACCCTGCTGTTTTCTTTTCTAAGACTCTGTGAAGCCCCGTGAGCATGGGAAAGGTGCTATATAAATAAAATGTAGTGTTATTATTATTATTATTATTACTTGAAATGATATTTGACTGAAAATCATATTGACTGCATTGCAAAAAAAACAGACCCATGACATTATTCCTAAAATGAGGTAAACTTTCTCAAACCCAATTAATTGAATTCAGGATTGTGGTGAGCCAGAGCTTATCCAGGCAGCATTAGGTGACAAGCAAAAATCAGCCTTGGATCCAGTTGTAGTCCATTGCACAGTTTGCTCATGTACATATCACCTTACATGTAGATGAACTTTTAAATTATCATTTATTGCAAATTCATTCATTTTCAACCACTTATCTGAAGCTTGGGGTTACGGGGGCAACAGTCTTAGCAATGAAGCAGATACGTCCCTTTCCCCAGCCACACTTGCCAACTCATACTGTGGGACCCCAAGGCATTCCCAGGCCATCTGGGAACTTTCGTCCTCACTGAGAACCCTGGATCTTTCCTGGGGTCTTCTCCCAGCTGGTCGTGCCCATAAAACCTCCACAGGAAGGTGTCCAAGAGGCATCTGTATCAGATATCCCAACCACCTCAATTGACTCCTCTTGATGCAGAGGGTCATCATATGTCTGCTCTTCTACCTTTATCTGTTAGGGATAGCCCAGCTATCCTGCAAAGAAAGTGCATTTCAGCCACTTGTACCTACAATCTCATTCTTTAGATCAAAACTCAAATCTCATGACCATCGGAACGTAGATGAACTAGTAAATTGAGAGCTTTGCCTTCTGACTCAGCTTCTTCACCAATACAGATGTGTTTAGCAACTGCGTAACTGAGCTCGCCTCGCCAATCTGCCTGTAAATCTCACCAGCCCTTTTCCCATCACTCATGAACAATACCCCAAGGTACTTAAACTCCTCCACTTGAGACAGTAACTCACCTCCCACTCAAAGAGGAAATGCCACCTTTTTCCTACTAAGGATCATGGCCTCTGATTTGGAGGTGCTGATTCACATCCCTGCCACTTGGTTGCAAATCAAACCAATGTGTGTTGGAGTTCACAGCTGGATGAAGTTAACAGGACCACATCATCTGCAAAAAGCAGAGATGCAATTCTAAAGCCACCAAACTGGACCCCCTCTCCAGCTGTGCCTTGATATCCTGTCCATGAAAATCACAAACAGGATAGGAGACAAAGCACAGCCGTGGTGAAGTCTCATACCCGCTGGAAACTAAGTTTTTCTGAGTATGCAGACACAGCACTTCCTTTGATTATACAGGGATTGAATAACCTTTATTAGGGGACACAGAACCACATTCTCTCTTGGCACCCCCCACAGAAACATGATCATATGCCTTCTCTAAGTCCACAAAATAAATGTAGACTGATTCATCGTACTTCCATGCTCCCTCCAGAATCCTCATGAGGGTAAAGGGCTGATCCACCATTCTATGGCCTGGACACAATCCACATTGCAACTCCTGAATCTAAGGTTCCATGATTGGGTGGAGTCTCCATTCTAATGTCCTTGCATAAGCATTTCTAGGGAGGCTGAGGAGTGTGATCACTGATAGTTGAAGCACACCCTCCTCTCCCCATTTTTAAATATGGAGATTATCACCCTAGTCTCATACTATAGAGGTACAACTCCCGATGACAAGGCAATATTGAAAAGGGGTGTCAGCCATGACAGTCCAGCAATGTCTGGAACAATTCAGAATTTCTGGGAAGATCTCATCCACCCTTGGGGGTATGCTATTGTAGAGTTGCTTAACTACCTCAGTGAAATGGGCATTGATCCCCCATCATCTTCTGGCTCTGCCTCCTCTACAGATGGTGTGTGTCCATCGGGTTCAGGAGCTCCTAAAATTGTTCCTTGAACCACCAGAGAACATCCTCACTCTGTGTCAGCACTTTTCCACCCTTCCTGAGAACAGCCTGGGTGAATCCCTGCCTTCCCTTTCTGAATCGCCTGATGGTTTGCCAGAACGTCTTTGAGCCTGATCATCAGTCACTTTCCATGGTCTCTCTGAACTCCTCCCACACCTGAGTTTTTGCCCAACTCACCGCCAAGGCCACAGTCTTTTTTGACAGTCAGTATGTCTCTGCTGCTTCAGGAATCTCCCGTGCTAAAAACATACAGTGTGCCTTCTTTTTCAGCCTCATGACATCCCTCACTTCTGGTATCCACAATTGGGTCCTTGGGTTGCCACCTCAAGAGGCACCTATACCCTACAGGCCACAGTTCTTTGCAGCCACTTCTACAATGGAGGCTTTGAACAGCTGGTATGCAGAAAATGCTCTTTGAAAGTTGGAGTTGAAAGTCTTCTGGACAGGGGAGGCCTATAGACATTTCCAGTCCACCCTCACTACTCATTTGGGCTTTCCATATATGTCCATGTGTTTATTGTTTTATTTTAAATTCGTGGCTTTTACTTCATTAGGGGCTTTGAATTGCATTTTGTCTGACCTCTCACTTGAGACCAATTTGCCATGACTCCAACCTGGATCCTACCAGTAGCTTCTGCTCCGAACATCATAGCTCCCAGGGTCACAGCGGCACACAAAACTCTCCACCACGATAAGGTGGTGATTCCTGAAGAGATCAGTGTGATTTGCTTTCATTTTTTACATATTATATTAAATCATGAAACTTTTCATTGGCTCCAGCTTTCCAGGGATCCTACTTTGAATAATCAGGCTTTGAAGATGGATGAATGTATCTTTGTGTAGCACTGCCACATAAATAAGAATAAAATGTTTTTCTGCTGTCGGGTTTTGTGGGGATTGTACTTACAGACTTAGATTGATGGCAGTGCCTCAGAGGTGGGACTTCCGGTTTCCTTTTTTAATTTTCAGGGAGCAATTTGCATAAAGCGTGCCGTTTAAAGGGAGAGTAGACAGCCAAGAAGAAGACAGGGAAAATGAAATGAAGCAGATCAGCATCTCCCTGGGCCATGAGACGAAGTCCTGAAGCTTCTGACGGTTAGGTCGAGATAATTCTTTTTGGACTGGTGAATTGGGCGTTCTGCTATTTCCCATGGACTCGGGTGAGCTTCAAGAAGACCTTACTGTTCTTTATCATGGCACAGACTGACTGTATAGCTTTTACTGTGAAGATTTTTCGCAGATTGGAGTCAGCATCTATTAGTACTCTTCGTTTCACCTGCTGCCCACATGGGCTGGAACTATGGACTTACTTACACTCGGTTCAGGTCCATGTAATAAAGAGTCTGAAAGTAGAACTTTAAAATGACAAAATACCCTCAACTCTCACTCATAAAAGGCCAATGTCACTAATGAACCCAACAGGCACATTTGTGGGAAATGGGAGTAAAACACAAGAGCGCAACGAAAAATCCCCACACAGTCAACTGTTTTTAGAAATTGTAGAAATGCTATCTGGGTCTTCAAGATACACCAATATTTCTTCTGGAATAGAAAAAGGTGGAAGGTTAGGAAAATTGAGCAGGTTCTGTTTAGCAAAGTTTCTAGCTTGAAAATAGTGGAAAAATTGTGTTAATGAAAATTTAAATTTGAAGCTAAATTGCTCATAGGATGCAGAAACATTATCAATGTACAAGTCTCTAAATGTATTAATCCCAGACACTTCCCAAACATTAAACACCGTGTATGTTTGAGAAGGTGGGAAAAAGTGGTTGTCATGCAGAGGTGCGACAGTTCTCTGTCTTAAAGTGCTTCCAACATTGGTTCCATATTCTGAGCGAATGAAGGGCAATTGGATTATTAGTGTATTGACGATAGTTTGTATTTACTGGAGCACAGAGCAGGGAATAAAAAGAAGTACTGAAAGATTTTAATTGTTTTGTAGACCAAGCTTATGCATGTTCATCAATTTGTGTCAATGTCCAGGTCTTTATAGCTTGTATATTTGCTGCCCAGTAATAAAACTGAAAGTTAGGTTAGGGCCATGCCCTCTTCTGCTTTAAGTCGTTGTAGACTCACCCTTTGGATGCATGGATGTTTTGAATTCCAAATAAATTATGATTGAATCTAATTTCTTAAAAAATATTTGTTAATGTATTTGGGGATACTTTGAATTAGAAAAAGAAGCTTGGTAAGGATGTTCAACCTAACAGTAATGACTCTCCCTGCTTGAGGATGGAGCGTCCATTCACATCTTATTTTGTTCCATGCAGACATCAAGCTTTTGTTGAAAAAGGCCTTTATATTTACTTGTGATATTTACCCCTAGATATTTAAACTGATCTTCTAAGATAAATGGGAAGGTGTCCAGTCTAGTATTGTGTGTTACAGAGATCACTGGAAAATAGCACGCTTTTAGTCAAATTGATTTTGGGTCCAGATATCTTTTAAGGACTGCTGGCACAGAATTTTGTGGGTCAGATATATATAGTACCATATTATCTGCATATAACAATTTTTTCTGTTCTCTGATAATCCCCTTTATCTCTAAAGCATTTCAAAAATAAGCAACCAATGGGTCAATGGCGATTGCAGAGAGCAATGGTGATAGGGGACATCCTTGTCAAGTACTGTGTTCTATTTTGAAGTATTCTGAAATAATATTATTAATACAAACTGAGGCTTCTGGACTAGTATAGAGTAGTTTGATCCATGCACATATGTTTGGGCCAAATCATATCTGTGAATGTAGTGAATAGATAGCCCCATTCAACCATATGAAATGCTTTTTCTGTGTCCAAAGATAGCAAAATCATTGAGGTGTTAGATTGAATGGGTGAATATATTATTTTACTGCGGTGGGCTGGCGCCCTGACCGGGGTTTGTTTCCTGCCTTGCTCCCTGTGTTGGCTGGGATTGGCTCCAGCACACCCCCGTGACCCTGTAGTTACGATATAGCGGATTGGATAATGGATGAATATATTATTTTAAACAAACATTCAAGATTAGAAGCTAACTGTCTGCCTTTAATATATCCGGTTTGGTCTTGTGAAATCACAGAAGGAAGCACTATTTCAGTCCTTCTAGCTAGAACTTTGGAGAGCATCTTAACATCATTATTTAGGAGTGAGACTGGTCTGTATGATGCACATTGTAGTAAGTCCTTATTTTTTTTTAGGAAAGACAGAAATTACTGCTTTTTTTAAATGAAAGGGTACCAATACGTTCAGCCATCTATGTATTATAAATAAAGCTTTTGATCTTAATAACATTCCAAATGATTTTCTTTGATAAAACAGATGGACTCTAATTTTAGATAAAGTAACAATAATGAATTTCCTGAGGCACTGAGTGGTCTATCAGCAGTTACTCAAAATAGGAATAATACCCAGACTTACCGCTGGTTAATCCATTATTTTTAACCTAATTTAGCTCATTGCTCTTGTTATTTTATTTTGTTTTATGCAGTAACAGAACAGTATTCCTTTCAGGGTATAAAACAGTCTGCAAGTCTACCTGTTATCTGAGCTTCTGTTACAGGTGGATTTAAAAGCATCATGACAATAAGCGCAACAATGGCCTTATCTTTGTTATACTCTTAAATACAAAGCTAGCAATGTCAGTGTGCATAAATAGTGCCCACCACAATGTATGAGACCAAGACCCAACTGCTCCACAGTTTAAAATTAGAAATCAAACAATTCAGATGTGATTAAAGAGCACATTGCATACTTTAATTTAAGGATATTTGCATACATTTCGGTCACATCTTGTAGACATTACAATACTTTTTATACATGGTCACACCGTTTCAGGGCACCCTAATGTTTTAGACGTAGCAATGGTACATATATTAAAGCATCATACTTAGTACTTTGTTGCATATCCCTTGCATGTAATGACAGCTTAAAGTACATCACCAGGTGCTGAGGATCTTCTCTGTGATGGTGATGCTGTGCAAAGCCTGTAATGTAGCCATCTTCAGCTCCTGTTTGGTTTGGGGGTTTGTCCCCTTAGGTTTTCTCTTCAGCACATGAAAGGCCTGCTCAATTGGATTTAAATCAGGTGACTGGCTTGGCCATTCAAGAATGGTCCAATTGTAGCTTTGAAAAACTCCTGTGTGGCCTTAGCTATATGTTTAGGATCATTAGATTATTGTAGGATGAAGTGCCATAACAATGGGTTTCAAGACATTTTCTATAATTTGAACATATATGATGTTTGTATACAGATCAGAATTCATTGTTCAACTGTTGACAGCAGTTACATCATAGATGAAGAGAAGTGTGCCAGCACCTATGACAGCCATACATGTTCAAGCCATAACACCCGCACCACCATGGTTAACAGATGAGGTGGTCTGCTTTGAGCAGTTCCTTTTCATCTCTACACTTTCTCTTGCCATCACTCAGATACAGGTTCATCTTTGTCTCGTTTGTCCACAAAACCTTTTTCCAGAATTCGACAGGCTTTTTTAAGTCCTTTTTCACAAGCTGTAATTTAGCCATCCTGTTTTTGTGGCTAACTAGTGATGTTCATCTTGCAGTGAGGCCTCTGTATTTCTGTTCATGAAGTCTTCTGCATATAGTCGTCTCTGACACACACACATCTTCCTCCTGAAGACAGTTTCTGGTTTGTCAGATAGGCGTTTGGGGCTTTTTCTTTACCACAGTGAGGATTCCTCTGTCTTTAGCAGTGGAGGTCTTCCTTGGCCTACAAGTCCATTTGTGATTACTGAGCCCACCAGTGCGTACTTTCTTCTTACTGATACTCAAGACAGTTGATTTAGGTAATCCTAAGGTTTTACTGATGGTTTGATTCTTGCCTTTCAGCCTCATAATGTTTTTTCTGACCTTCACTGGCACAGCTCTCGCCTTCAGGCTGAACAATGGCAGACTACAGACTCTGAAGGGTAGAAGCAGGCTGAGGTGTCTTATGAAGCAATGAAACACACCTGAGAAATGACAGACACCTGTGATGCCAATTGTCCCAAACTCTATGGTGCCCTGAAATGGGGAGACAATATATATAAAGTGTTGCTCTTTCTATAAGATGTGATCACAATGTATACAAATCCTCTTTAGTGAAAGTCTGCGATGTGTGCTTTAGTGACATTTGAGTTGTCTGATGTGTAATTTTAAACTGTGGGATAAATCAAGAAAAAATGTGTCTTTGTCCCAAACATTGTGGAGAGCACTATGCAGTATCTCTAAAGGTACAGTACAAACTTGAAGATTTTACCTGCTTGTTTGCATCCTGTAAAAGTTTTTTTCAAATTCCCTATAATATTTAAATGTAATTCTGTTACAATAAGACAGCTACAGAGGAGGAAGTGCAGCTCAGAATTAAAAAGTTTATTTGCATCACTGCATCTGCAGCTCATTTGCTTTTGTGTAGAACAGCTCATTTTTTTCTTTTTCTTTTTTTCACAAGGACAATGTAAATGCAAGAATATAATTTAAGACAATTTTCAGCTATACATGTTGCACATTTAATGTCATGGCTTTGTTTACAGTGATAATTTGCATGAGAAGACCTCCTAGTATCTTCCATAGTCTTTAATTGTGTTCTGAATCTAGTTGACTTCCAAAAGAAGACTCCAAAGTCTAACGGTGGGTTGCAGAAGGACTAAGAGCTCAAGTATTCCATTTGGTTATTTTCTTGGCTGAGCAGTGAATTTATATTTTCTCTAGGTAAGAGCCAGGGACTAGTCCAGCTTGACTATTTTTCCGTACGGACCACCAGCCATCCTCTCCTTCTTCTGTGACTTCAACAATATCGCCGACTGCTATGGACAATTCATCATGGTTCTGAAAAAGAGCAGAAGGAGAGCATCAGAAAAGATTTAACATTTTATTTATAGTGTGGATAACAGATTATTTAAACAATAAGTGGGGTGCAAACACGTGGGTTTGATAATGGAAGAAAACTGGAGTGAACATGCTTTTGCTGGCACTTGTATTCATTGCCATCAAGCATCAGAGGTTATCTGCTTACATGTCATTAATCCATCCATTTACTGAAGCTGTTAATTGAATTTTCCAGGTTGAGGACAACCCAGTAAATACCATAATATTCAGAAATCCTCTTAATCCAGGTCAGGATTGCAGGAAGCCAGGGACTATCCTGGCAGCATTGGGTACAAGGCAGGAACACACACTGTTCAGGTCACCAGTCCATTGCAGGACACACATAGTCACACAGGGCCAATTAATCCTGACACGCGTCTTTTGGGATTTGGGAGGAAAAACCCGCATAGACATAAAAAGAGTTTTCCAACTCCAAATGAGCAATAGTCAGGCGCAGGATTCGAACCTACAACAAAAGGATTAATAAGGCAGCACCACTCTGCTGTTTAAAAGGGTTGTCACAATCAAAAATGATGAGGCCTTATTCATGAGTTAAAACTGTGCCACCAAATGTCAACAGTTAAATAATTTACTATTAACAAAACAAAAAGAATATACTGTATATACACAATATGCAATATGTAGAATTAAAACTATGACAGCACGAATGTTAAAATATGCCATTTAGACAATAAGAATGACCTACAGTATCTACTCATGACCTCCTACTACTTGAGGAAGCAGACTGATGTACCGTGTCAGTCATTTATGGATGCAATGAGAAGCGAAGCAAAATTACAAATCTATTGCCTAAATGAGTAGATTACAATATGTCAGTTTTCAAGACAGGTCACAGCCCTTCTTCAGACAAGACATAAAACAGAAACTGGAGTTACCTGAGTTTATATACACACTAGGAAAAAAAAACATGATTCTAAAACGTATATGTGAGGCATATTTAGTGTCAAGTATTGATAGGCCTCTCCATCCTAAGAGTGAAAGAAAATCTGATCTGATCTGATAAGATTACTGTCCAACAAAGTCTTTTGAAGTTTTGGATGACTTTTGCTAGCAATGTGGATCTGTAATCAAATCTCCTGGGCCAGTCAAGGTGATGTAAATAGTCCTCATATCTGTTTCTATTTCAACCATGTTGCAATGTGTTTAATTTCAGCACCAGTTTAACTTCCCATTCCCTTCAATCTTGTTGTATCTTGATGTTTCCCATAAGACTTAAAAATCATTCTTGCAGTATCCATTGCTGTTGAAGTGAGCTCCTACAGGGATATCTCTGTTGCCATACTTAATACGAGATCTTTGTAAATTGATTCTTTGTTGTGGCTTTTGTCACATTGTTCCATTTACCAAAGAATCACACTTCTTAGCCCCTGTGGGAAAGCCTGTCATAGGACACAGGAGACACTAGTTGATATTTCTTTGCATAAATACTTGAGAAAGTCATGGAAGTCATGTTCATATCTACATTTGCTTTTTAGATTTGGAAAAGGCTTTTGACCTTGTAGATCATCTAAATTTGTGGAAAGTGCTACAAGAATATATGGCTGACACATGCCATTTGATCTCTGTATTTCTAGAACAATAATCATGCTTGCATTTTTGTGATTTAAGTGAATCTATATGGCACACTTAAATAATTATAATTGATTTTTGTTTTTGTCTGGCCTCTGTTATATGTGCTATTTACATCATATTATGTTTTCCGTTTAAATGATGTATGGGCTCTGATGACCCCAAATGAAATGGCAGTGCCAGCATGAAGTAATCATGATGGGATGTTTTCTAAGCCAAAGAGGCTTCCATAGCTTAGTAGGGCATTCAAGGAAATATGATACTGTATTTGAATACCTGTCATATCTCTAAGGAGAAGAGGAGGACTGAGAGACATAAGGAGAGTGTGTATAATGGCCATGATCTGGATTGAATTTTCAGGGTGTTACCAAAATACCAAGGTTTGAGCTTTGAAGGAAGAATGTATCTGAAAGGAATCACTGAATATCCACTTGGGCCAGTGGTTTGAATTATGATGTCTTTCTGAATTTAGGAAACCCAAGGAAAATACAGAGTGGTGAGAGATAACTGGTTTATCATTATTAATCGAATTTTGTTTACCCCTCAGAATCATTATTTTTTTATCAGTTTTTCACTGGTTTGTCACACATTAGTTACAGACTATATTGGGGATGGTGCCTTCTGGGAGTAATTGTTTGGGACTTTGTATTCGATTGTTGATTACATCATTTGATTTCTGGAAAATTTTTTTAAATGTATGTAACCCCTCTTGCGCTCTCTCTCTGTATATATCTACTCTCTATATATATAAAATCCTAAGCCTAAAAGTGCAAAGATTTTGTGCAACAATTTTATGTCACTTTTTTTGTCACACTTTGAATCTGGCTTATTTTAAAACCTACATATACATTATATGTTTGGTAGCAATGTTTTCAGAATTTATCGAACTTTAATGTGATGTTGTTAGATTTTCAGATTCTTATTCCGTTTTTAAGTTATAAACTATAAAATATCAAGAACTCATGTCCTGTGAGACGAGACTTTGTGCCAAGAGATTTAACCATGTCCAGGGCCTGGAAATAAAAGACAAAGAGCAGATGACAAAGACAGCTGCTTTACAGGCTTTTGAATGTTCCAAGTGCCACACGAGATGCAGATCATGCCAGCAGCTGATCGAGCAAAGAGGAGGTAAAAAAAGACTATTAGTTTCTCATTGTATGACCGTTTAAGAGGGGGTTTCGAAGGAGCAACTGCATGTCCTTGGGGTGAGTTCAGCCCCCTTCCTCACGACGCAAGCAGCAGATTTTTGACACTGATTAACAGAAAATGACTCTTTACTGTCAAAATGAAGCGTTTCATATTTCCTGGAAGAAAATTGATTGCCTATTCACCCTTAATATTCAAGCATTCAAGTCATCACTGGTTCAGTCAATTGACTTTGGAAGTGTCATAATTTATTCAATGGAAGTCACCTGTCTGGGGTTTTAATTGATTTTAGTATAAATAAATATTAAAGTATGAGAAGTACAGTTACTGTAAAGTCAAGTCAAGTTGGGGAGCATGCACTGGTACAGTACGTTGCTGCACCCACTACACAACAAAACAACTCGGAATCCCGGTTTGCAACACCCCAGGCAGATAAGCGGTCCAGTCCCACCCTCCGGAAATGGCCCTCTATCTGCCGCAGCCAGGTGTTAAGTGGGCAACCCCTTGGCCTGGTCCATCCACTTGGGTCCCCAATAATGAGGAACTTACGAGCTGGATCACCCTCAGGGAAACGCAACACATGGCCGTAGTGCCGTAACTGACACTCCCTCACAATGCAGGTAATGTGCCTCTTTCAGGACTCCATGAGCAACCGCTCATTCGACATAAAGTCAAACCAACGTTATCCAAGGATTTTCTGGAGACACACAATACCAAAGGAGTCCAGTCTTCGTCTCAGGTCACTGGATAGTGTCCATGTCTCACAACCAGATAGGAAGACAGGATGCACCAGCACTCTAAAGACTTGGACCTTCATCCTTTTGCATAGATATCGGGAGCACCACACACCCCTTTCCAGTGACCTCATGACCGCCCCATGCTCTCCCAATCCGTCTACTGACTTCACAGGAAGAGTCACCAGAGACATGAAAGTCACTGCCAAGATAAGTAAGCCCCTCTCAACAAGGTCAACACACTCTTCGCAAACAGACACACTGCTGATGGCTGTACCCAAAAGGTCATTAAAGGCCTGGATCTTGGTTTTTATCCAGGACACTCGCAAGCTCTGACACTCAGACTCCTCACTCAGTCTCTTGAGTGCCCCGATCAGAGCCTCCATTGACTCTGCGAAGATCACAGCATCGTCAGCAAAGTCAAGATCCGTGAATCTTTCTTCACCAACAGATGCCCCACAGGCACTGGACCCCACTACTTGCCCAACACCCAGTCCATACAAGCACTGAAAAGAGTAGGAGCAAGAATACACCCCTGATGAACCCCAGAATCAACTGGGAAAAATGCAGAGGTCCTACCTCCACTCTACACAGCACTCACAGTACCAGTGTACAGGCCACCCATGATATCCAGCAACCACGAGGGGATTGCGCAAACCCTCAGGATGTCCCACAGGGCAGCTCGATCAACTGAGTCGAACGCTTTGTGAAAATCAACAAAGACTGCAAAGAAACTCTGCCGATATTCTCATTTCCACTCTGAGAGAACCCGCAGTGCCAGGATGTGGTCGATGGTAAACTTCTTAGGTGTAAAACCAGACTGTTGAGGTCGCTGGTAGGTGAGCAAGTGATCACGGATCCTATTGAGGACGACCTTTTGCAAAGACCCGGCATCGAGAGCAGTGTTATCCCTCTGTAACTGCTGCAATCCAGGAGATCACGCTTCCCTTTCCAGATAGGAATGACAAGTCCCGTTTTCCAGTCAGTTGGGATAATGCCAGTCTCCCAAATGGAAGCAAAGATTGCTTGCAATGCCAGGAGTGCAGGCTTACCACCTACCTGGAGAAGTTCACCCCGGATACCACAGATCCCTGCAGCCGTTCCCCCCTCAGCTGGTTCACCACCTGTGCAATCTCAGTGAGACTGGGTGGTTCACAGCTAATTGGAGGATCAGCCTCAAGAACCGTGGACCCAGAGATTCTTCTAGATTGAGTGTGCTTTAATTGGAGCAATTAATCTGTAGGACTACAGTTTTGTAATCAAAGTAAAGTGTTTTATTACCACAAAGAATTGTTTGTACATTTCACTACATATTACTGAGCACACAGTGCAAATACTTTCAAATTGTGAAAACAAAATGTCAAGACACTACTTGGAAAATCTGAGTCCATTGTGTGACGTTGCTGACATCTCTGCTGAAACTCAAGAGGAGACTCTTGGAAGAGTACTGGGGTATTTTGTGTCAGGTGAAAAATCTGAGAAGCATGAGACAAAATAACGACTCCATTTTATTTCTTTCTGATCTCGTTGTTGTCCAGGAGAAACAAAAAAGATATTAGAACATTAGAACACTCTAGACGAGAACAGGCCATTCAGCCCAACAAACCTCTTCAGTCCTATCCACTTAATTCTTCCAAGAAAACATGAAGTCGAGTTTTGAAAGTCCCTAATGTCTTACTGTCTACCACACTACTTGGTAGCTTATTCCAAGTGTTTATCATTCTTTGTGTAAAGAAGAACTTCCTAATGTTTGTGCGAAATTTACCCTTAACAAGTTTCCAACTGTGTACCCGTGTTCTTGATGAACTCATTTTAAAATACAATTCTCGATCCACTGTACTAATTCCCTTCATAATTTTAAACACTTCAATCATGTCACCTCTTAATCTTCTTTTGCTTAAACTGTAAAGGCTCAGCTCTTTGAATCTTTCCTGATAATTCAACCCCTGTAGCCCTGAAATCAGCCTAGTTGCTGTTCTCTGGACCTTTTCTAGCGCTGTTATGTCCTTTTTGTAGCCTGGAGACCAAAACTGCACACAGTACTCAAGATGAGGCCTCACCAGTGCATTATAAAGGTTGAGCATAACCTCCTTGGACTTGTACTCCACACATCGTGCTATATATCCTAACATTCTGTTAGCCTTCTTAATGGCTTCTGAACACTGTTGGGAAGTCGATAGCTTAGAGTCCACGATGACTCCTAAATCCTCATAAGGCGTGCTCTCGATTTTCCGACTGCCCATTGTGTATTCAAACCTAACATTTTTACTTTCTATGTGTAATACTTTAAATTTACTGACATTAAATTTCATCTGCCACAAATCTGCCCAAGCCTGTATGCTATCCAAGTCCTTCTGTAATGATGTAACGGATTCCAAATTATCTGCTAGTCCACCTATCTTGGTATCATCTGCAAACTTAACCAGCTTGTTACTTAAATTCCTATCTAAATCATTTATATATATTAAAAATAGCAGCGGCCCTAGCACTGACCCCTGTGGAACACCACTCTTAACATCGGCCAGTTCTGATGAGGTTCCTCGCACCATCACCCTCTGCTTCCTGTGTCTGAGCCAAAACTGCACCTAACTGAAAACATCACCCTGAACTCTCACTTCTTTTAACTTGATGCCCAACCTCTCATGTGGCACCTTATCAAATGCTTTCTGAAAGTCCTGATAAATAATATCATAAGCTCCACTTTGATCGTATCCTTTTGTTGCCTCCTGCCTTTAAGGAAATTTCTATTTTGATTTTTCATTTCTATGGGCAATAAAAAGTCTTGAAAGAGTTTAAAAGAAGACTAAAAAGAAATCTCAGAAAATATACTATGCATTTCAATCCAAATTTGGACTCCTTCTGAATATCATGTCTCCTTTCTTTCCTAGGGAATTTGAGGAGAACCGTATGTGACAAAGTTAATGGGCCATCAAAGATCAGTCTTGAGCAGTAAAATTTTTATATAGGATGATCTGATAAGACCAAAATCAATATTTTTGTCCATCAGCCATGTTTGACATATGCCATACACTGCACATTAACAAAAACACACCATTCCCACCGTGAAGCACTGTGGTGGCAGATGGCCATGAGGATGTTTCCCTGCAGCAGGCCTTGTGATGGAAGAGGGTGAAATGAATGTAGCAAAATTCAGGAAATCCTGGAAGAAAACTTGCTACAGTCTGCCAAAAACCTGTACCTTGGAAGATGATTTGATTTTTTCAGCAAGACAATGACCCTAAAAATAAAATCAAAGCTACACAGGAATGGCTTAAAAACAATGATAATGTCCTAGAGTGGCAATCGCCATGCAACCTGGCAGAGTTTGAGCAGATTTGGAAAGACGAATTGAGAAATTTATTGCAATGTACATCTGTGCAAAGCTGATTGAAACCTGCAAGAATATTCAAGGCTAAAATAGATGCTGAGGATGCAGCTACAAATTACTAACTTGAAGAAGGTGAATATTTAATTTTTCATATCTCATTAATCTCTGCAAAGTGGTCTAACTAATTATGAATACTTTATATGGTGGTGTTGAAGCTAAAACCGTAGTGTGGTGTTGACATTTGAGCTCTTACATTAGCAACATACCAGGGTGATGTAGGAAATCAGCTACAAGGCCAATCAATAACACAAAATTGAAAATGTGAAGTAATTGATTTGAAATGTATTAGAAGGACAAAGAGTCAGTGTGGCCTCTTTAGATAGTTGTAACTAATATTACAATTATGAACGGAAGTCTGATTGAGTTAAGAATCTGGCATATTATTAAGCTCACTCTGAAAGGGGCTATATAGTATAAAGTTTAATACATTCATCCATTTATTTAGGCTGCTTAGAGCAATTTTAGGGTCACAAGAAGACACAATATCCAGAAAAGGTGATCTTGCATCTTCACGGATGTTTCTACTCACAGTTTAAATTGTAGCTCAGGCGAATAACTGATGAGCTGCAAGTTCAGGTGGGTGTGACAAACAAACCCCTCGCATTCCATCCATTTGAATTTCCTGCCTAGCTCTGGCATAAGCAAGTTTAAATGACCTGAAAGATGGATGGGGTCTTGGAGTGTGAGATATTATAATCTACCTCTGGCATTTTTACATTGACTCCATGTTGCTCTCACCTGTGCAGTATATTCATAGAGCGCTTTATAGCAGACGGACGAAGCTGGTGCACTTGGTTCTGCTGGTTCTCCTGAAATAGCTATAGAAGCATATACACCATCTGATTTGTCACCTGGAAAGAAACAAAAATTATGTTAGAAATCACTGTATAGATTATGCATGTTCTCTTTCCTTTAAATGCATTGCTTACAGTATAATAACCCAGAGTAAAACCCATTAGAATTACTGGTTTATGTGAGTAGTACTAGGTTGTTGTACCGTGTTAGCCATTATGAATGTAGAGAAAAGCCAAGCAAAATGACTAAAAAGATTACAATATGCAAGCTTTCGAGGCAACTCAGGCCCCTTCTTCAGGCAAGATGTAATACAGAAACTGAAGTTTCCTGTTTATGTGATAAAGTAGCGACATCTAGTGGCTCCAGAGGAAAACGAGTTTGTCAGCTTAAAATGTCCTGCAACATTTAGTATCATACTATTTTTAAAACTGCTTAATCTAATTTTTAAGGCTTCAGGGTCAGAGCCTTTCCTGGTAGCACTGGATACATCATCATCAGGTCCTTCCATGAAAACCCTAAATACAAAGTGGACTGTTTGACTTATGTTAGGTAGATTGCCCAGAGGGGACTGGGCGGTCTCGTGGTCTGGAACCCCTACAGATTTTATTTTTTTCTCCAGCCTTTGGAGTTTTTTTGTTTTTCTGTCCACCCTGGCCATCGGACCTTACTCTTATTCTATGTTAATTAATGTTGACTTATGTTTATCTTTTATTGTGTCTTCTATTTTTCTATTTATTTTGTAAAGCACTTTGAGCTACATTTTTTTGTATGAATATGTGCTATATAAATAAATGTTGATTGATTGATTGATTGATACAAGGCAGGAAACAGCCCTGGATAGAAAACTCAGTCCATTACATGAACTCTGTGGAATCACCGATCATCCTTACCTTCACATCTTTAGGGATGTGAGTGAAAAACCCACACAAGAGTTGGACAAGCAAAAACCACACAGATAATGTCCAGGTACTGGATCCTGTATCCATGAAGTAGCAGCACTAAGTACTGTGCAACCCTGGGAGCTTATGGGCTTCATAATTTGCCTAATGTTAAAATGTTTATTTTGTTCCATTTTAAAACAACTTGAGATAACTAACCATAGAAAAGAAGGACAGAGTGGTGTTACATGTGGCCTTCAATGTAATATTCTCTGTTAATAATACAGAGAAAAGCCAAGCAAAATGACACCTTTCATTGGCTAACTAAAAAGATTACAATATGCAAGCTTTCGAGGCAACTCAGGCCCCTTCTTCAAAAAAGCTTGCATATTGTAATCTTTTTAGTTAGCCAATGAAAGGTGTCATTTTGCTTGGCTTTTCTCTACATTCACAATGACTAACACGGTACAACACCCTAGTACTACTGTTAATAATACAGGAAATTCTATTATTAATTTTAGGCTCTTTAAAACCACAGGTTTGTACTTTCACATCCCATAATGCACTCCTGAATGGGTGATGTATTGGAATACCACATTGACAGGAATTTGGGGTGGCACTATACACAATTTAAAGTGAATTATTGCTAAACCAACTTTCCACTCACTCAGTTCTCTCTTTTAAATTTCTTGGAATGACACATTGTGCTTGACCTTGTAGGCCACTTCATAAAGCCCACTTAAAATGCTGCACAGTGGTGTTACCAGAGGCTTTTAACTCTGTAACATTTAAATAGTTCCTCTTTAAATTCTTAACAAGAGAGCTGCAGCTTCCTAAGAATTGCGTATTAAATATGCCATTCATCTGAAAGCTGATCCAGCGACTTGTGGATATTTAAGAAACAGGATTCAGTGTCCTAAGGTCAACCTAATGGAATAATTTGATACCTAGTAACATCAACAGAAGTAATAGAAGTAAGTTTCAATTACTGAAAATTTCAAATATAAAGGTTCCTGGTTATGGCTGGCTCTATCATCAGGGTGACTTGGACAGGCAGTGAGCAGTGCATAGCATAAATGTCCTGGGAGACAGAGCACGAAGCACACAAGAGTATGTAGAACTGCATGGTGATGTTAGGAAGAAGCCAAGGAAGAAGATAATGGTTTCAGCTGCAAAATAACCCTTGGGAAATCATATCCCTTGCTTTCCATTCCCAAAAATTAAAAAAGGCCTTGATTTAGTGAGTCTTACAGGTCATTATTGTAAAATCACATGTAAAACAAATGTTATTGTCAATTTCACTAAACATTTTGCTAAACAAAGCTCAAAATAATCATTTTTACTTCTTATATGGGAAGTTTGTGGAAGAGAGTCTAAGGTGACTCAACTCAATTCAGATAGAAACATGAAGTCTGTCACTCCTAGGATGATAAAACTGGTCAGCTCAGTCTAAAGTGTGTACACAGCAGGGATTTCCTTATTTTATTTGTGTTAGTTTGCCACTTACAGTACACCCTGATCTTAAAATAAGAGAGAAACCTACTTAATCCAATTCAGGGTAGTAAAGGACACAACGAAGGAAACAGCAATGGACAGGATGCCCACTTTGAAGGGCCCACTTCTGCATATAGCTACACTCACAGTCATCTCATTTAGAATTGACAAACATCCTAACCTGAATACCTGTGGAATACCAGGAGGGTATGCAGATATGAAGAGTACTGTATGTGCAAACTCCAGACAAGCAACAACAGGGAATAGGATGTGAATCCCACTACACCGCTGTACTGTCTACTTTCCTCCTGTTCTTCATGGCCATAGCCTGCATGTGAGCCTTAGTTTCAACTTACCCCTTGACTGAAGTCTCCATGATGCCATGGAATAGCTACTTACAACTGATAAATTCCTTATAAATCCTTGGGGCTAACAGGACACTGATTCCACTTCCCCCCTGAGCCTTGACTCATGTTTAAAGGTCTAGGCCCCCATAACCCATAACCACAACTGAAGGCCAAATGTTGTTCTCCATAACATAACATTCCCAGTTGTGCTCATTAAGAACATTCTCATTAAACTAGGCATGGTCCTACAATTAATCTAGTCACCCTAGAAGCTGATGAAGTACCTTGTCTCTAGTCAAGTGTTCACTTGAACCTTCAGGTCTCATTCACAATAATGCAGAACAATTTTTGGCCAGAATTTTTGCAATTTTCTAGACTCACTTGCTTAGCAAAAGTTAATGAAAGATCATTAAAGAGACCTGGCCCACCAATGTAACACTGATGAGCACCACAAGTCTTCAATTCTGAAATGCAGAAGGACAATGTTTCTCTGAGATGCTAATTTTTATAATTAAGAGAAAGTGCTGATGTGGGCCAAACAGAATGACACAGAGTACAGACCAGATGTTGTTGACACAGAGGAGCTGAGGTCCTCATTGAGATTTTGTCTTGAGCCACTGCAGTCTTGCAAAAGATTCGTAAACCTGTCAAAAAGAAAGAAACAAAACAACAGCTTCAATACAGAATGTTGCACTTCTCTTTGTCTATTCTATTATTTTATTTGTATCTTGGGTTTCTCAGAATGACCAAAACAGGTGAGATAAATACTACATGGTAAGGGCACATTAAATGTGGGAGGTGTACTTTGAAGACCTCCTCAATCCCACTAACATGCCTTCCAATGAGGAAGCAGAGCCTGGGGACTCTGAGGTGGGCTCTCCCATCTCTGGGACTGAAGTCACCGAGGTGGTCAAAAAACTCCTTGGTGGCAGGGCCCCAGGGGTGGATGAGATACGCCCGGAGTTCCTTAAGGCTCTGGATGTTGTAGGACTGTCTTGGTTGACACGTCTCTGCAACATCGCATGGACATCGGGAACAGTGCCTCTGGATTGGCAGACCGGGGTGGTGGTCCCCCTCTTTAAAAAGGGGGACCAGAGGGTGTGTTCCAACTATAGAGGGATCACACTCCTCAGCCTCCCTGGAAAAGTCTATTCGGGGGTTCTGGAGAGGAGGGTCCGTCGGATAGTCGAACCTCGGATTCAGGAGGAACAGTGTGGTTTTCATCCTGGTCGGAACAGTGGACCAGCTCTTCACCCTTAGCAGAGTCCTGGAGGGTGCATGGGAGTTTGCCCGACCGGTCTACATGTGTTTTGTGGACTTGGAAAAGGCGTTCGACCGTGTCCCTCGGGGAATCCTGTGGGGGGTGCTCCGGGAGTATGGGGTACCGGACCCCCTGATAAGAGCTGTTCGGTCTCTGTACAACCGGTGTCAGAGCGTGGTCCGTATTGCCGGCAGTAAGTCGAGCCCGTTTCCAGTGAGTGTTGGACTCCGCCAGGGCTGCCCTTTGTCACCGATTCTGTTCATAACTTTTATGGACAGAATTTCTAGGCGCAGCCAGGGTGTTGAAGGGTGGACTCAGGACTGGGTCACTGCTTTTTGCAGATGATGTTGTCCTGTTTGCTTCATCAGGCCGTGATCTTCAGCTCTCTGGATCGGTTCGCAGCTGAGTGTGAAGCGGCTGGGATGAGAATCAGCACCTCCAAATCCGAGACCATGGTCCTCAGCCGGAAAAGGGTGGAGTGCCCTCTCAGGGTTGGGGGAGATCCTGTCCCAAGTGGAGGAGTTCAAGTATCTCGGGGTCTTATTCACGAGTGAGGGAAGAATGGAGCGTGAGATCGACAGGCGGATCGGTGCGGCATCCGCAGTGATGCGGGCTCTGCATTGGTCTGTCGTGGTGAAAAAGGAGCTGAGCCGTAAGGCAAAGTTCTCAATTTACCAGTCGATCTACGCTCCTACCCTCACCTATGGTCATGAGCTATGGGTAGTGACCAAAAGAACGAGATCGCGAATACAAGCGGCTGAAATGAGTTTCCTCCGCAGGGTGTCTGGGCTTTCCCTTAAAGATAGGGTGAGAAGCTCAGTCATCCGGGAGGGGCTCAGAGTAGAGCCACTGCTCCTCCGCATTGAGAGGAGTCAGATGAGGTGGCTCGGGCATCTGATCAGGATGCCTCCTGGACGCCTCCCTGGTGAGATGTTCCGGGCATGTCCAACCGGGAGGATGCCCCGGGGAAGACCCAGGACACACTGGAGGGACTATATCTCCCGGCTGGCCTGGGAACGCCTTGGGATTCTCCCGGAAGAGCTGGAAGAAGTGGCCGGGGAGAGGGAAGTCTGGGCCTCTCTGCTTAAGCTGCTGCCCCCACGACCCGACCTCAGATAAGCGGAAGAGGATGGATGGATGGATGGACGTCTGACTGATAAAGTGTTGTTTCTCACATTTGGTTTATCATCTGAGAATACTGTTCCTGTCCGGATGTATGGTCTGTCTTGTGCCTGCCTGTTCATGTGAGTTTGTATGGATTGGACATGTCTTCATCAGAGAGAGTGCTCCTAATCACCTAATCCTACCCCGCACCAGGAAACCGGTAAGACAATCTTTACATTATTTATAATGAGCTGTTCACAGGATTTTCTACTCACCACCCATCGTCAACTGCCTCTGCTACTTTGAACTTTGTTTTGGACATTGTCATTAGTGTTTATTGTTAAGTGTTCATTGTCATCGAGCTGTATTATAATTGCCTTTGAGTATTTGGGGAGGGCCTTTTGTGTTGCCTTACATGTTTTCAGTATATTGCAGGTTCTTACTTTCAATCATTTCATTAATATTTTCCAGTATTATTTATTGGGCTTCTAACTGTGTCTCTGTGAGTGAGTGTGAGTATGCCAGGTCAAGGCTAGGTGTGTTCTTGGAGTCCCCACCATAAAATTCTTAGAGTTACTGCAACCACTACAAGTGCGATATTGTGCCACCCGTACATCACAAATTAACATTGTCTTCATGGGTGGACACATTTCAGTTTCAAAAGATATTGGAAGGCATCTGTTTTAAAGCAGAACAATGGCCATTTAAATGGTCAGATATATTCTAATAGTTTAACAGATTCCATTAGGATTAATGTATTAGTATCTCAGGGGTGCTCTTAGATTTAATTAGAACATTAATATAGGTCAAATTATGGATCGTTCTTTCTCTGATCACCTCCTCCTAGACCACTTTGCTGTGAGTATGTTAGGAGCACATATCTCTAGAAAATACAGCTCTCTGGTTCAGTGAAGCATACAAATTCCTCCATCATGCTATTCTCACATAGCAGAGATACTGGAACCCAGTCCTGGAGCCAAGCCTGGGAGCATTATTTGCTTTTGTAGACAGATAACCCATATAGACCAGTCAGGAATAGGCAGAAAAAACTACTAGGAGCTATCATGAATGCTCACCACAAAGCAAAGGTTAACTGTCAAGTGCAGTGACAGCTGGGTGACAGACAAGAATGAGATAAATGCAGCAAGTATGCTAAACCTTGGAAATAAAAACTGGCTCTTGGGAGATGGGACATTACTTTACTGGTAGGGAAGGAATTGCAGCTCATGCAGGAGGTTGAAAAATGATAGCTAGATATAGTTAAGCTCAGCACTTTGCAAAGTACTGGCTCTGGAACCTAACTTTTCAAACAAGAATGGTCTCCCTAATACTCTGGAGTTACCACACAGGAGAAGGCATGACATTCCACTGTCAAATACTTTTCAGTCACTTTATTTGCAGTGTGAGAGATGCATTTGCCTACTTTACATTAAGTCAAGTCTGCTCAGTCGGGGAATTGGATTCTACTAAGTGTGGATTTTGTCTCCTGTAATGTATATGACTTTCATGGACAGAAGATCAATACTCAGCCAAAGATTGGAGAGCATTCAGTCTGGGAACCTAAGGGTTGCATGTCTGATGATGCTGACACCTTGGCTTCAAAAGACAACTCTATAGTGCAACTGGGACAAAAATTCACACCTTGAAATCTGAGGTCATGGTTCTGTTCTGAAAAAGAATAGCTTCTTATGAACAAATAAGGGGTGGGCAACTGCTCTAAGTGGAGATACAGTGGTAGCAGTTCTACAAAAGCAGTGTGGCATAGCGGATCCGAAGCTTCAAAAGAGAGGCCAGATTTTAAATAATCCATTTTACAGTGCCAGTCTCTGTGGGCACGATCGTGCAGCCATGGGGAGATGATTAAGTAATTGGGGGTGCGATCGTTCTCAATTGCTTAATCAGCTTCCTGCAGTGCACGATTGAGGTGATGCGCCCACAGAGCTGTATAAGAACGGGCTGGCACAGAGAGGAGAGGGAGATGAAAAAGAACGGAAAAAGGCTTTGAGAGCGAGAGCAAGGCATTGGGGTGAAAGAAGGAGGATCAGCCAGTCAGCTGAAAAAGAGAGGTTAGCGTGGTCGGGGGTCCCAGATGGGGCGAAGGAATGACAGGTTTGCTCCCACTGATTTTATAGAAGAGTGGGTTCGATCGAGGAGGAGTCCGTCCTAGGGATCCAAGGGATGACTAAGAGTGCAAGAAGGAAGACAGGAGGACAACCGACCTCGAGTTAGGACTGCGGCGGTTGAAGTCTCTCCCACTGAGCATGCCTTGGGTGAGCTGGAGAAACTGTGAAGGAACTGTGCTTGTCTGGTGTGACCCCAAATGTCTGCTGCAGGATTTTAATCTTGTTTTAGCCTTGTTTTAACAGTTTGGGATTTTTACCTTTTTTATGGATTATTTATTTATGAACACTTTTGTTTTGATTTTTTTTGTTAATAAAAGCACTGTAGCACTTTACACCTTTCCCCTTGCATCATTTGGTGTCCTCATTGTCCAGCTCATCCAGTTATATTACAGACGGTGTCGGGTTCAAGGGCTCCCAAAAGGGAGATGGGAGTGTGGAGCAGTACCTGCATCATCACACGCAGTACCACATTGTGAGGATGAAGCAGAAGGTAAGTTCACAGATGAAGCTGATGATTTGCTAGTCACATACGGTCACAAACTCTGGGTCATGTCTGAAAGAATAAAATCACAAGTACAAGGGGCCAAAATGAGGTTGATGTGCAGGATTGCGGAGCTCATTCTGCATGACAAAGTGTGGAGCACAACAATATGGAAAGACCTCAGAGTAGAACCACTACTTTGGCAGATCAAGAGGAGGCATATGAGATAGTTTTGATATGTATAGTAGTTAGGAAACCCCTGGGTGTCTCCCATGGGAGGTGTACAAGACACAACAGAGGACCAAAGGGCAGACCCATCACACGCTGGTGGGATTAAATATATCTTTAATGGCCCTAAGAGTGTCTTGGATTTCTGAAGAGAGCTGATAGAAGTCATTAGCACTGGTCACCCCAGTTCATTATTGTACTGCTATAGTGAGGACAGCAGAGGGAGAGATGGTTCAGAAGATAAAGACATACTGAAGGAATGAAGTGAGTGTAAGGAGATTAATTTTAACACTGAATGAGGGGCAATGAATTAAAATAAAAGCAAGTAAAACAGGTTGTGATATTTGAAAACTAGAGTTCTTTAGAGAGTGAAAAGGATCAGGAGATGAAAGATAGTCAGAGAACAAGCGAAATTCAAAAGCAAAAGTCAATCCAATCTGTTGACAAGTTCAACAAATTAAAGACACCAAATAACAAGAACAAAGATCTAAAGCCAGGACGTCTTCCACAAAAGGATCTGCAAGCAAACAGAAATTTATCTGCAGACTTGCATGAGAAATGTCAACCAGTTCTAATCGTTTATCCTTTTGCATTACTAACATCAGGGGCTTCATGTATAAACGGTGCGTACGCACAGAAATGTTGTGTAAGAACTTTTCCACCTTCAAATCGCGATGTATAAAACCTACACTTGGTGTAAAGCCACATACTTTTCCACGGTACCTCATACCTTGTCGTACGCAAGTTCTCCGCTCGGTTTTGCAGACTGGCAGCACACAGCGTCAAAGCAGTGCTACTGTTCCTGTGTGGTTACTCTTTATTTTCCTGACACAGCTTTATAAATACACTGAAACTAACCGCATATTGTTTATTAGTGTAATGCATCTGATTGTAATTAACTCGTAACAATATAATGGTCCAGGGAATAGCCATAGTATTCCAAATACCATAACTTCTTTAGTGTTGTTACTCTCACTGCACCTTCTTCTTCTTTCAGCTGCTCCCGGTAGGAGTTGCCACAGCAGATCATCTTTTTCCATATTACTCTCACTGCACCACTCGGAGTATTTATATCACTGTATCTTCAAACTGTACGTTTTGAAGAATCGGCGCTCTAAGTTTACAGATGGCTTAACATCTATTACAAAGCTGATTGTGTGGGGATCGGTTACTTGGAGAAAGAAAAGCAAGGACTGCAGGGGTGGCCAAGCCAATATATATTGAATATAAAATAGAAAGAGAAAATAACGACACAGCTAAAAACGCAGCAACAAATTTCGACAAAAGTTAGACGCTTGTGTCATGAGCATGAGGCGCCTATGCAGTGTCCGCAACGGATGTGGCCATCGACCGTGCATAAGATACCATATTGACATTGGACTTTCTCTATTGGACATAGAGCCGCCCATGAGTAGTGCTGCAATAAATAATTTCATCGAAGGTCACACACAATCAGTGCGCCGTGAAACCCATGTTTAATAACGTGCTTTAACTATCATCATGAAAATAATATCACGTATACATCTCAGTATTTTAGTTATTCAGAGATCTGTAATATCACGAATGTAATGGATTCTGTGTCCTGTCGGAGGAAGAGAGCCGGTTTAAGAAGCAAGTAGTGATTCACACAAATAGATCACATACGAGTAGAAGATCAAATTCAAAACAAAACATTTAACGTGCTACTTTAATTACGATGTGATTTGAGAAACTGGTTAATTAAACAATTTTAAGATGAAGTTTATGATGTTCTACTTTAATGACAAAATAAACTACGTGATTAAAGTGGAAATTTTGAGATTGAAGTTGACATTTCGTGCTTTTTCCCCACTGTGTGCCTTTTTTTTCTCTGTACCCTAATAAGCTTTCATATGACACTCAGACAGTGGGCTACAACTCGCCTTTTCACGGCGACTTTGATATGTGACTTCTTTTTATTTCCGGCACTATGCGATTTTGTGAATGTGAGCTTTCAAGTTTCTCCAACACGCTATGTTACTCGATCAACTTCTTTTTGTTGATTATACCACGGTTTATTTGAACAAATAGTATGTTTTTCCTTTGCCACCACTTGGTATTCGCTGAAATTCTTGTATTTTCCCCCATGCTTTTCCCATTGTCTTTTCACAGAAGGCTGCGCTTAAGGGCGATTTATATTGAATTTGAATATTCAAAGAGGCGTAAATCGGGGAGGAGTTGGGGCGTTACATAATGAGCGTGCACGAGCGTTACTTTTCACGCTGATCGGGATTTATGTAGCAGAAGAACGTGGAAGTTGGAGTACGCACAGATTCCTGCATCTGGATTTTTCTGTGCGTAAGCACATTTCGGCTTTTGTGCTTACGCCATGTTATAGTGCGAGTTCTACGCACGGCGTTATACATGAGGCCCCAGGTGTTGTTTCTTGACGACAGGACTCAGAAAACACTAAAAAAGATTTTTAAAAAGTTTTCTTTGTAATGTTTGGATTCCAAAACCATTAAATAGATGTTTATTTTAATAAAATAAGTTCAGGGTAACTGGAAAGCACAGTAAAGTATCTGCAATCATGGACGAAAAGCGTGGGATAATGCCATCTCAAATAATGCCACACTAATGGTGCATTGTGTTGTGACTCTCAGGGGGCGTAGCTTAGCACCCAACCATTTCTAATTACAGGGTTGCACAAAGTCATCAGGAAGAAGGCAAGAACCAACCTCAGACGGGGCAGCAACCCATCAAAGGGCACCCTAACACACACTCGCATGCACGGTCAATTTGAAACTGCCAATCAACTAAACCTGTGCAACTTTGTCGTTTAGGAGGAAATTGCAGTACTTGAAGGAAACTCATGTCAATACAACGAGAACATGCAATCTCCACAGACAGTACTAGACCACTGTAAGAGAGAAGCTCCAAACTGTGCATCACTGGATTTACCTAAAGTGCAGCAGTTTTGTTATTAAAGAAATGTCTGAGTTTGGCAGGATCAATGTGTGAACATCATCACTGTTTAAGAAATGTTCAGCAGCAGCTGAAAATGCAAAAAAAAAATGTTTCTTATATTAAGGGACATTACTGTTGTACTCTGTAATGAGCTAGTGAGATTACAGAAATATATCATATGCAGCTCTGGTCACCAGCTACAAAAAAGACAAAGCACCTCCTGAAACTGTTCAGGGAGCAGCCGCTGAGTACATCCTAAGACTACAGGGCATGTCCTACTTTGACAGGCAATTTGAATTGAACCTCTTTAGTCTTCTGCAGAGAACACCATAAGAGGACCTGATCCAGGTCTTCAAAATTCTCAAGTGCATTGGTAATCTTCAACCAGCAGCATTTTTTCAGTTAAACAGCGAAGAATGTAATCCAGTAAACTGGGGGAAATTAAGCAAAACTGCATCCGTGTATTTAAACACAGCAATATTGATCAGTCGCGTAGATGAAGCAGAAACTTTAATAGCATTTCAAATAGCTAACCAAATGATTTGGATGGACACAGGTGTCACCTCTCATTTGTAAACTTTCTAATCCTTGTTGTGATTGCCCCTAAACCTAATATATTGTGTGGCTTGACCTGACCTGCATGGCAATTTGCATTTTTAGTAAGCTAGACTGATCATCAATCCATGTCTCATCAGCATCAGCCAGTGAAAAATATTTTAGTACTTTTGCCTATTATGCATCATCAAAAGAAAGGCAAGCAAGCCGGCCATCTTACCTTTTCATTACACCTGGAGTTCGAAGCATTCCATTGCTGTCCACTAAGGCTTGTCTGTCGTAATAATTCTCATACACTATGGGAGCTGGAGAAACACAAGACAGGAACACATCACAGACAAACTCAGAAGACTTACACTGATGCAAATCGTACCCCAAATCCACACCAGTGTAAAATGGATTATCCCAGTAAGTGTGCTGTATAAACGCACATCCATGTTTCCTTGATAGTCTATTAGAGGATGTCTTTCTCAGCAGACGAGTGTGCACCTTTATGGTGTCAGTACAGACAGTGAAGAGTAAATGTGCAGGACGCAGGTCCCACAAGAACCGTGCTCAGGAACCACAGTACTGCAGGCCATTTCACTTCAGGCTGACAGCTTTGCAGTATAGAAAGCAGGGCATGTTTTAAGTAAGATTTTGGTAATTTTCAACACAACCTTATTGCAATACTAAGACATCAGTTATATTTTTTATTCTGTTTGAACTATTTTAATGCAACATTTTCCTATCATTTTTTCATGCAAGGATTTTGACTAGAAACATAAAGAGAAAGATGCAATACTGCACATTTGGCAAATATCACAGGTTATTCCTTGCAAAAATATACTGTCCATCCATTTTCTTTTACTGTACATTGTTATAATTTCATATGATTCTTTTGATGGTACTTAAGTGGGATTTCAGGCAGTTTGAAGTGTTTTTCTTGTTTACGTCTTTAATTTTTTTGTAGGTTAGTTCTCAGGTATCAAAGTGGCTGTGGTGCATTGACAGCAACACAGTGATCATGATTTTCAGGCACTTACAGGAATTCTCCATCCAAAAATGATATTTTGTATATGATAATTACCCTATGTAGCCTGTAGTGATGGCTGAGTACATTTTTATCATCATATTTGCATGCAGAGTTGAGAAAAAAAAGGGTTTATGATATAATAGAAGCCAATAGTGTCCAATGCTGTCCAACGGCAAAAGATGTAAAAAATGTCCACGGAAAAAAGAAACAAACTCTCATGTTACTTGTCTTGCACAATCCACACATCAGCTATTCTGTCACACGCTCAAAACATACAAAATCCACACATTTTTTGCTAAAATAAATATCGTTAATTGTAAATTATGGAAAAATCAGCATACATTGTAAAAAAGAAAAGGCATTATTCCTATAATACTATGATTAATAATTGAATTCACCAGTTAAGAGTCCTGTCTGGATAGACAACGAAAAGAAAAGAATATAAGAAAAACAGAACAAAAAGGCAAAAAATCATGCCTAAAAATGCCATCCACTGTAAACAAGTCCAAGTGTATAATTCAGAAATAAGAAAGCAAAAAAACAAGTAATAAATCTAGAACCAGAAAACAACAATCACAATGAAAAAAGGACTCCTTGAATGCCAATGAACCACTGAAGGATCTGCTCCCCAGCCTCACAATTTATAGCACAGGGGCGGGCCTTCAGTCATGATGTCAGGGTGGCACCCCCTCATGGGGATCCACCCACAAAACACCAGAACATATCATACATAGGTAATAAATAATAAATAAACAGAAGAATATTAACAAAAATACATAAACACCATAAATGCCAGCAAAATAATACTTTATAGCATATAAAGTATTACATAAATAAAGTATTATAACATCTTCTTTATGCAGAAAAGGAAAATAAACCTCATTCAGGAAACACACCCTGGCTGAAACATAACACTTGGCAGGGCACCACAGCCTACCGGTCGATAACTGAAACTAGAAAACCAGGAAATTAATTCACAAAAGGCAAAGCTAAGTCTGTAGACAGAACAGCTATGAGCAACTAAAGGGCAGCTCTTCTGACCAATGCGGAGAGGCAAATCTTCAATTCAAAATCTTGATCCTATTCCAATGCACTTCATTGTGCAGAAGACAACCTTCCAGAAATGGTTTCTTTAACAATATTTCAGCCAAAATACATGAGCTTGGAAGTTTATGATCATACGACTTGAATACCAGACATGCAGATGATGCGACACAAGTGTTCTAAACTCTTTTTACCAGATGTTTTTGATGCTGCATGCTGTTGTTTAATGTACTGTATATCTGTATTGAATCCTATTGTATCAGAATTTTTCAATTCTCAGTGAAAATAAGAGGTAGAACTTTTTTCCAATCAACATGGTAAGTAATAGATGGAAAAATTATAATTTTTGGGTGGAGTATTTCTTTAAAACTAATATAATTTGAAGATTTTCAAAAATATGGAAACACACATTAATGCAAAACAAAAGTAAATAAAATGCAATATACTATTTTCTCCTTGTCAGAGTACACTAATGCATAATGCAAAATAGCCTCAATAATTTTTATAAAAATATAAAAAAATATATTTTTTTACAAAGAATGAATCATGAAAACACTTTAACTAGACTTATTGGAATAACGCAAATTATGTTAAATAAAAAACACATATTGTTATTAATATCTGTACCCTTACCTGGTGGACTTGACTCTGTCATTTCATTTTTGATAAAATCCTGAATATCAGAAATGATATCACAGTTTTCCAAACCCTTCCGCACCTCTTCATACATCTGTTAACACAGAAGTTTTGTTTTACAGCCAAATCACATAAAACATGATTTTCCAAACACATTTATTTGATTTCAAATAAATCAGTCACAGGAAAGCAGAATCTATCTCAGCCTTAGTCAGTCTCGCTAAAGCCAGACGTATGCTGTACTGTATATGTCTGGAGACAACTATGAGTGAATTTTGCTTAAAACTGGGTGGGAACAATTAGACGGCTCAGTGAATGTCACTTTTCTAAACCAATCCAAAGGCTCCAGAAGGCAGTACTCAAAGTAGGGGCAGTGATTTTGAACTGCAAAGATCAGAGGTGCTCTCGTGTACTTGGTCCAACAGAGAGCAAGCTTCTGATTATGATGAACCGTCTACAGTCAAAAAGTCTCCTAAAAATACCTATTAGATACATAAATGTGTGTTGTGTGTGCAGAGAGCACATTGCAGGTTTTCAAATTAACATAACCCGATGTAAGGGAAAAACCTTTCTGTAGCATCAGGATACACATTGACATTCAACGGCATCAATGGATGAGTGGTAAATGTGAACGATATGTTGTCGCTGGTGCTATGTGTGCTCTCTGTTGTTCAGTGTTACAATGATAGTGTAGGAGTCGATGTAAGCTTGAAAAAACTGGCAGCTATATTTATGAAAATATGAACTGCAAAATATGTACTTGAAGTAAACAATGTGTCACACGCCATCAAAAGAACTGGTGTTAACAGAGCTGATAACAAAGAGCCACAGGGGATGCAGATTTCAGAACTCAAAATACTCAAATCAACAAATGTGTCTAACAACACCAGTGGATTCACAGATGAGGCTGCACAACATCCACTTTCTGACTGAACGCGTAAATGAATAAGTTAAGAAATGTAACATTACTTTCAGTTTGGAAATACAAACATCCATCCATCCATCCATCCATCTATTATCCAACCCGCTATATCCGAATACAGGGTCACGTGGGTCTGCAGGAGCCAATCCCAGCCAACACAGGATGCAAGTCAGGAACAAACCCAAGGCAGGGTGCCAGCCCACCACCACAGGAAATACAAACATACCATGACAAAATGCTTTAACATGTTGTATATCCGTAGACCACAATGCTTACCTAAACTCTGTTTGCTGTTGTTTTGTCATATAGTGATGCAACATTTACAATGACAGAAATATCGTAGCAGACAGAGGCACTTCTTCTTGTGGAAACCAGTAGTTCTGGTGGTCTATGTGTTTGTCTCTCTGTGTTGTACCGCTCATTACAAGGGGCAAATTAATTATTAAGCTTCAGTTACCTTCTGCTACTGAGCTCTTGAATAACAGCGATTTTAGCTTTTTATTTTCTCTCAGCGTTAAGTTCAGTATCTTTTGCTCTCTCCCTGAAACCCTGGTGGTGGTTGAAGACACACGGACTGGAGGAACTGAGGGCTGTTGTTTTACAAAGAAGCCCTGTGGCTGTGGCCTTCATAGCACAGGATATTGCTGCTATTCACTATGCGTTTTTTTTTTTTTTCATTCTTGTTTGAGAATCATGTCATGACCCACAAGACAAGGGTCCGAACACAGGGATAAAGAGTTTAAGGTGGCATAGCAGACTCTATTCCTGCCTGCTGCAGACATGACCTTAAACAACTGGAAGTGCTGAAAAGCCCTTAACCTGGGCTGCTCTATCAGATATGATGCTATTTACCGTATATACTCACATATAAGTCGGGTCTTGAAACACGAAAAATCAATCATAAAATCAGACCCCAACTTATACACCCGTTCAAAATTGCGAAACTGACATTTTTTTTTACATCTTCTTGTGTCTTCCAATCTCACATTAGTTTCTCAGACGCATCGAATTTTGCTGCAGCATCACAGTTACCAGTTTCTTTCACTACAACGACATTTAATATAAAACCAGCTTCATTTTTTCTTCTGATCGAATGCTCCATCGTGGATAAGGGATGCTCTTACGATAAAGGTGTATGAGGGGGTGAGATATAAAAAACACAAAACATTGCAAACGTTGCTTTGGAGTAATTAGGGTTTTACCGTGTGGTCACGTAGGCACAATACAAAAATAAAAAAGGCAGTGTGCTCCCTGGTTACTCTCTCAGGTGGGCATTAACATATCATAATCTCTTGGACCAATAGCACGAGTTTTCCACATTCAACTTATACGACCGACATTATAAAATACCAGAAATTATATGGTAAATTCAAGTCCCAACTTATCCGCAGGCAAACTTAAACGTGAGTATATACGGTAAATGATACCCTGAAGATTTAAATCTGCCATTCCAGATCAACAATTCAACAAAGTGTCAGCAGTTTGCCTAGACCTTAAAAAAAGACAACAATGCTGAAGAGCTTTTGATTTTTTCTTGATTTTGTTTAAATGATTATGTTGGAGAGCCAGTTGCAGCCCACATTTGTACTATCTTCTTGTACTTTACTTTCCAGCTCACAACATTTTCTCACATAGATCCTGGAAAGTAAATATTAAATCTATTTTTAAAGGTAAAAAATTAATGTCTTAAGCAAAAACATAACTTGCAAATTTTTGATAAAGAGTATCCTTAGACAGCTGCTTCAATGTCTCTTTCAGAGACTCCTCTAGAGTTAAATCATTTACAATATATAATTTGCTGGTGACACGTAGCTTTGAAAAGCATTTATAGATGGATTCTTAGAGATTTCAGTGCAGTTTTTCTGGTCAAGTGCTCTTTTAAAATGTTTCATTGTTAATATATAAGATTTTTTCATTTTCATTAGAGTCTAAAGCAGAAATATGTATCTACCTTCCCTATGAATAATCTACTTAATTAATATAGTAGTGGGCTATAATTACAATGTCAGAGGAAAGAGGTACAGATAATTTGTGCACTGTCTGATGAAAGAATGAAGCAAACATTCCAGGAAGAAGACTGGTTACTTAAAGAAGTAATCACATTTTAAAATTCTAGGCTTTTTGCCTTATTAAGTGCATAACTAGCTGATAATATATATATATTTCTTCAAATGCTCTCTCTCCATTCCTCATGTGTCAATTGGTGGCACTCTTTTTTATTGCTGGCTAATGAAAATCTGAGAGGTGAAATAAAAATAATTGAAATACCCCAGTAAAACGAGTGATTTGATAAAGTGCCAAGTTCTGTGACTGATTACATAAATGTATTGATTGGCACCTCCAAATGTTCCTTCTATATCATCATAGGCGAGGGTTTGGTGTGACCTTTTAAGGGGCCTGGTTTTGAGGGTGGACAGGTAGCCATATCACACTTTACACGTTCAGAACTGAAGGAAAGACCAGGATGAAGACCAGTAACAATGTCTCTGACCTCTGCCACTGGTTACAATCATTCTAGCCCTCTGCTTTGAAAAACACAATGTAGCAGTGCTTGAGTTCCAGCTCGGAGATGGAGTTACGGTTCTCATACCCACCTTTCATTTGAAATTGTTGGCTGCACGATGAAGTAGCCTAAAAGGCAAACTAAAGAACAAACTTATTGTGTTTATCTGTTAAAGACTCAGAAGTTTCAGGAGGAGTTCCTCGTTGTTCTTTAAAGTTTTGCCTTACTAAACAATTGTTATGGTTTAACCAGATGTCCGTCCCTGGTCCCTGTTTTGTTTGGCTGTTTATTTTGGGCTTTATGGTTTTTGTTACATTTTCATACTTTTGCTAAGTTCTATTATATTTTGTTTTCATTTTGTGTTTTCTGTTTTTTTTCAACTGTTATGTATTTGTTAAGAATGTTCATTTGGGGGTGGCACAGTGGTAGCGCTGCTGCCTTGCAGTTAGGAGATCCAGGTTCACTTCCCGGGTCCTCCCTGCGTGGAGTTTTCATGTTCTCCCCCTATCTGCGTGGGTTTCCCCCGGGTTCTCCGGTTTCCTCCCACAGATCAAAGACGTGCAGGTTAGGTAAATTGGCGATCCTAAATTGTCCCTAGTGTGTGCTTTATGTGTGTGTGCCTGCGGTGGGCTGGCGCCCTGCTCAGGGTTTGTTTCCTGCCTTGCGCCCTGTGTTGGCTGGGATTGGCTCCAGCAGACCCCCGTGACCCTGTAGTTAGGATATTGCGGGTTGGATAATGGATGGATGGATGTATAAATAAGGAACTTTTCGTTTAGAGATAAATGTGTCTGTCAATGATGTCTAATATGTTAACTATGTTTGATACCTGTAGATAATATTATTAGAAATGTACCATTAAAAATGTACCATTCTAATTAGTATAAAGTGAAAATGCTCTTAAACCATGTTATGTAAACGAACCTAAATGATAAAAGAAGTTTCTCTGTAAGGATTACTCAGTCTGCCATGCTGAGCTGAAGAAGAGCACATGGCAGCTCCATTATTATCATTTTTGTTAGTCATTCTAACGGTATCTCTTCTTCTTCTTCTTTGGTTCATTTTACAACAGGTACAACTAAAGCTAACAGTCCTTATTAAAAAGTGCAATAGGAAAGGCTTCTTCAAACGAGGGAAACTGAAGCATACTGTACCTCATCATTCTTGACACACTGCAGGGAAAACTGGTTACAATGAACCCACAGTGAGTTCCTAAGAACATTAATTCGGTCCATTTCGTGCTGCTGGAATATCTGAAATCAAACATAGTTTTACAAAGTCAATCATATAACAAGAAAACTGAAATATTTCTAAAACTAGCAAAAACAATTACATTTAAAAAAGTGAGTTCAGCTTCACCATTAAGAAGCACAAGAAGATCATGATGGTGGGTGCTGTCAGTTCTCCTGAACATCCAACCACTGACCTCTACATACAGATGAAAAGCTCAGTTTGATGCAAGCACATATTGTACCTTTGCTTTTCTCTTCTCCTTTCCCATTTCATCTTAAGCTACCTACTACTACTAGAACCATACCACATTTACGGCAGTGTTACAAGTTCTTATCTTACGAGACCTTAAGATTATGCCATTGTAGGAGTTTTCTTTTTTGTTCTTATGTAGAATATTGACAGTTCAAATTGTACCATAGAGTTGAATCTCCTTCTTAACAATTCAACAACTTTATTTTGAACAATTCTTAACAAAATATTCTTATAGCTCAGTCTGTAAATATGTAAGACACGGTCAAAGCCCATTGCTCCATTGCTTGGAGAAAGGAAGTTCCTTCTTCACAACCTCTGGAAACATGTCCATTTTTTTGAATGTGCACAAGAACACTCACTAGAATATCCAAATATTAACAATTCTGCATTTACCAGTATTTATAACTATACTGCTCAAAAGAATTAAAGGAACACTTTTTAATCAGAGTATAGCATAAAGTCAATGAAACTTATGGGATATTAATCTGGTCAGTTAAGTAGCAGAGGGGGTTGTTAATCAGTTTCAGCTGCTGTGGTGTTAATGAAATTAACAACAGGTGAACTAGAGGGGCAACAATGAGATGACCCCCAAAACAGGAATGGTTTAACAGGTGGAGGCCACTGACATTTTTCCCTCCTCATCTTTTCTGACTGTTTCTTCACTAGTTTTGCATTTGGCTACAGTCAGTGTCACTACTGGTAGCATGAGGCGATACCTGGACCCTACAGAGGTTGCACAGGTAGTCCAACTTCTCCAGGATGGCACATCAATACGTGTCATTGCCAGAAGGTTTGCTGTGTCTCCCTGCACAGTCTCAAGGGCATGGAGGAGATTCTAGGAGACAAGCAGTTACTCTAGGAGAGCTGGAGAGGGCCATAGAAGGTCCATAACCCATCAGCAGGACCAGTATCTGCTCCTTTGGGCAAGGAGGAACAGGATGAGCACTGCCAGAGCCCTACAAAATGACCTCCAGCAGGCCACTGGTGTGAATGTCTCTGACCAAACAACCAGAAAGACTTCATGAGGGTGACCCAAGGGCACCATGTCCTCTAATGGGCCCTGAGCTCACTGCCCAGCAGCATGCAGCTCGATTGGCATTTGCCATAGAATACCAGAATTGGCAGATGCACCACTGGTGCCCTGTGCTTTTTACAGATGAGAGCAGGTTCACCCTGAGCACGTGACAGAAGTGAAAGGGTCTGGAGAAGCCATGGAGAACATTATGCTGCCTGTAACATCATTCAGCATGAGCAGTTTGGTGGTGAGTTAATGATTGTCTGGGGAGGCATATCCATGGAGGGTCACACAGACCGCTACAGGCTTGACAAAGGCACCTTGGCTGCCATTAGGTATCAGGATGAAATCCTTGGACCCATTGTCAGACCCTATGCTGGTACAGTGGCTCCTGGTGCACGACAATTCCTGGCCTCATGTGGTGAGAGTATGCAGGCAGTTCCTGGAGGATGAAGGAATTGATACCATTGACTGGCCACCACACTTTCCTGACCTAAATCCAATAGAACACCTCTGGGACATTATGTTTTGGTCCATCCAATGCCACCAGGTTGCACCTCAGACTGTCCAGGAGCTCAGTGATGCCCTGGTCCAGATCTGGGAGGAGATCCCCCACAACACCATCTGTCATCTCATTAGGAGCATGCACCGATGTTGTCAGGCATGTATACAAGAACACAGGGGCCATACTAAGTGCTGCGTACAATTTTGAGTTGCTGCAATTAAATTTTGGCAAAATGGACTAGCCTGCCACATAATGTTTTCACTCTGATTTTTGGGGCGTCTTTGAATTCAGGGCTCTGTAGGTTGATCATTTTCATTTCCATCAAACGATGTGGCATCCTTTCGTTCCTAACACATTACCCAGTCTATATCAGTATAGATATCCAGGAGGATTTCCTTTTCCCATTGAGATCTGATGTGTTTTCAAAGTGTTCCTTTAATTTTTTGAGCAGTTTATTTTCACTTAAATGAAAACATGAATTTACATTACTGCACTTACAGTTATCATTCTTGATTTTTTGTTGTTTTGGCCACATTACATTCTGTTATCTGTGCCTCTAGTCACACCAATTCAAGCTCTGCCACCTGAAGTGACTGTACTCATGCTCTAACCGATGGCCTGCTCTTCATCGCTGAGTAGTTTCTAGTCTCTTATTTTGGTGTTTCCATATTTTCAACATTTAGCTCATTTGATATCTCAGTTGATATTTTTAGATTCCACATCTGATTTTGTTCCTTTTGCTTTTTCTTTCCTTGCATCCTGACTCTCACATTCACCTTTTAGTGCCAAGCTGCCTGTTCCCATTCTTTGTGTCATCTGTAAATGACATATTTTTCCATGTCGAACAATAGATGGCAAAAGCATTGTAAATGGAATGAAGAGTGCTTCCTCTATTTTTAAACTCAATTCTTACTTGTGAAATACTTTTATTGAAATTAATTTAGGTAAATCTTTCAAATTGTTATAAAAAATGTCTGTGCAAATTACAACTGACCTGTCAACTATGATCCAGAGTCTGTATTTTATTGTCATTTTATTTATTAGGTCATAACAATTCATTTTTAGAAATTAATGTCTTCTATGACTATCATATTTCCCTCTAAACCTTCTTTAATATGACTATAAAGATGTTGTCACACGCGTGCAAATAGGAGGCAGCTAAAGAGCTTGAGTAATTGTAATAGCACATCAGACCAGGGGGCAGCAGGATGTGCTGACTGTCTTTCTCAGTTCCTTACAGACCATTCCCGGGAAATCTCACCATGTTCCGGTACCTTGGATGACGTCACTACCAGTTCCGGCCCCAATGATGTCACTTCTTCTACGGGCCTTTAAAGCCGCCAGCTTACCTTCAGTCTGGCAGTTCTGGTTTGTACTCGGTGTTGTGAACATCTCTGTTCAATTATTTAAAAACTTTTGCAGCCAGGATACAATATATACAGGAGGTTGCTCATAACATATTATGATGTCTGGAATGAATTACTTGTTACAATTTATATTGAAACTATTGTTTACACCGCCAGTCTATAACACAATCCCTATATAAAGCCTCTATCGCTGATGCTTCCTAGTTAAACACCTAGATGGCTCATCATCCATTACAAGCAGACCTGCATTAAATTTCTCCTTTACATAAATGGCAACCCTCCTTTCAGTCTTGCATATCTTTGCTGAATATGCTTAACTGACTATATTATATTCATCCCCATCCCTCAAATTTAGCCAATATGATAACAAAATTATTAGCAGACATATACAGTGCAATTCCAATTCATTTGCTTCATTCTTGATAGTTCTAGCATTAAGGCAAACCACGTTTCATGTATTATTTGTTATTAATGTTTTTCTTTCCTTTTTGTTTCTGTTTTTTAGCATATTTGATCACAACTTGGTACCATGTCAAAGTTGTGTTTATTCACAGATTTTCAAAATAACCAATATGAAAAAAAAAATCAAGGGAAGTACCTCGCATGTTTTAATGTAGGTCTGCTCCCAGTCCTGTCGAGTCTTGTCCAGCTGGTCAATACTGGATTTATAATTTTTATCTTAATACAAAAAGAACAGACAAATGAATAAAACAACAAAAACTCAATATTTCATAATTTTAGAAAGCTTTTAAAGCTTTCAGACGGTTGTGGCGAGCACCCTGTTCTACGCGGTGGTGTGCTGGGGAGGCAGCATAAAGAAGAGAGACGCCTCACACCTGAACAAGCTGGTGAGGAAGGCAGGCTCTATTGTAGGCACGGAGCTGGACAGGTTGACATCCGTGGCAGAGCGATGGGCGCTGAGCAGGCTCCTGCCAATCATGGAGAATCCACTGCATCCACTGAACAGGATCATCTCCAGACAGAGGAGCAGCTACAGCGACAGACTGCTGTCACCGTCCTGCTCCACAGACAGACTGAGAAGATCGTTCTTCACCCACACTATGCGACTCTTCAGTTCCATCCGAGGGGGTAAACGTTAACATTATACAAAGTTATTGTCTGTTATACCTGCCTTTTTATCACTCTTTAATTTAATATTGTTCTTTATGTATTCTGCTGCTGGAGTATGTGAATTTCCCCTTGGGATTAATAAAGTATCTATCTATCTATCTATCTATCTATCTATCTATCTATCTATCTATCTATCTATCTATCTATCTATCTATCTATCTATCTATCTATCTATCTATCTATCTGTCTATCTATCTATCTATCTATCTATCTATCTATCTATCTATCTAATGCTCAAACATAGACAAGCTGTGGTGTAATATGTGGATGCACTACCAGAGAGCCGTTGAAGAAACTGGTAAAAATGGCTCAGTGTGCTGAGAGACCTGGTGAGAACAGCCCCAGGCTGGTGAAAAGTCTGCTTGGAATGGGGAAAATATATGGATACACAGTCATGGGAAAAAAACACACCCTTCTTCAGTTCTGTGAATTCATTAAACAGGGTCTAATCATCACTAACTTCTTTAAACAGGGAGATTGAACATCATGTGACAAATAAAAGGAATACTGTACAGCCCATATTTATTAAGCATCACAGAATTACTCCTGCACTAAAAGTCAGGCTAGGTTAAGAATTTGTCCTACCTCAGAGTAGATCATAAGATGCCTTTAATATAGTGCCCCAGTCCCAGTGACAGCTAAGAGTAAGAATTCATGTTGGAGAATAAACGACTCATGACTTTATGGTAGCCCATAAGTTGCTACTTATGATGATGTTTTGTAGTTTACTTCTACTTACGCTAAAGCTTCACCACAAACATCATAATAATAATAATAATAATAATAATAATAATAATAATAATAATAATAATAATCAACGTAGTAGGAGAATAGGAGAACTCAAAAACAAATGTTTCCATTCCATTAAACAAATTTAATCAAATGCTAAGGGTCATGGGAAACCAAAAACATGCAGGCAGTAATAGTCAAAAACCAAATTTGAACAATGTGTTAGGACATCATGTGTCAACCACAGAGTAGGTATTTTAATTTGAAAATATTGAAATGGAGTCTTTATCCTAAGCGAAACAAAGATAACTTGAATACAATGTAGAGGATTGCATATTTCTAGTTCTGCACAACTGATATTATGCTCTGGACACTATAATATTTAAATGAGAATGATAGATTTACATTATCAACATTCAATAATGAAAACAGGGTGAGCAAAGTGAAGTGTTTCTTCATTACTGGATTACAAAGAGATTACAAATGTAGCAGCGTACAGCAGTCTAACCGAACACATTAATTGCACACTGAATATTTTATAATAATACGTCACTCATAAAATACATCAGTAGGCACTGAACTAAATCACAATTCAGCACTTTAGCCACCTGGCCTCACCACCTCTCTAATTAACGTCACTATTTTTATACAATCTTTAAAGGTTCCAAAAAGAAAGACAAAATATTTAAATAACTACAATTACTTTATACTGAATGAGATGTCTTGTTACCAGGTGATTTCATCCCAACATCTAAGCATATCTCACATAAAGATGATTGAGTCCATTTTCAGTTTTATTGAACTGAAAGATCACATTTCATTAAGTGTAACAAAGCTCAGTGAAAATACAATTAAAACAACATTCGAAACATTAAAGGTCAAAATTATTTACACTCATGTAAAACCTCATGACTACCCAGTTCAGAGAGCTACAATGTGTAAACTGAGAGCCCATAATGAGATGTTTCCTTAAGTATACTGAAACATCAAAATTAAAGCAAAAAAACAGGAAAAGTTAAGCAGAGGCCTGACAAACGTATTTTAGAAAGTATGAATGACTTCTTCCCAAATTCTAAAAAAGCTTTGGACTGTTCCTCGTAAGGAAAATTGGATACTTTCTATTTTTACATAATGTATCAGTTTTCCATTTAGTTATGGAGGATGAGTTAGGATCATTCCAGTTGAGTAAGTAAGATAAGTCATTGCACTTGCATTAAATTAGACTGTTCATATAATCTTATTCCATCAGAGGATGTTGCTAGAGGATCCGAAGTAAATGTAAATCTAAAACCATCAGACAGACAGCAAATATTATGCCTGAAAATGGTCTGGGTGTGGGGCATTCCCAAAACATGCAACCTAGCGAGGCTGGTGATGAAGACGTCCTATGCTGGGTACATTTTAAATGATTATAATCAAGACAGATGAGTGAGATGTACACCATGAGTCACACAAATCTTTGCATGGTATGAAGAATGTACAGTATTTTGTAAATGGCTAATTTTCTTTCTTTAACTGGGATTTCTAATTGAAAGGTCTCCCACCAACGCTGCATAGCATCATCCAGAGGAAGAATCTGGAAATACTATCAAAATGTTTCAGTAAACTAAATAAACAAATAAATAGATACCTGCATCATTTGCAACATCTCTACAGTTCTTTGATTTACACAGAGCCTGCAAGAATAAAAAAAAGGTCAGATCAATGGAAGAATAACAAAAGACAGAATAAATATATATATTATATTGCAAACTAGCACATCTCTCCAAATGTTTTTTGTACTGTATGAGCAGTGCATGCCTTATCTTGGACTTTGTATTTCTATGATAACAGTGCTGTGACATTTCTCTACCCAAAACACAATTTGGCTTTACTCTCAACATGATTAAATCAGATATCTACAACAAGCAGTCAGCTAGGTTTATTTGCCCATGATATTTTAAATATATGGTATGCTTGCTAGTTATACTGCATATGCCAGGGGTGGCCAGCTCGGATCCCGGAGAGCCACAGTGGCTACAGTTTTTCATTCAAACTATTTTCTTAATTAGTAATTAGTTTTTGCTACTAATTAACTGCATGTAATGTATTTGCTATTTAAGACTCAGGCCTTTTAAATCAGTGCTGAGCAACATCGGTCCTGGAGGTTCACAATGGCTGCTGGTTTTTGTTCCAACCCAACTGCTTCATGAGAAGTCATTCACTGCTGATGAAGCACTCCATGCTCAAGTGACATTGTTCTGCTTCCTTTTAGTTGTCTTGCTTGTTAATACAGAATTGCTTATTTTAGTCTTAAATAGCTGCATTCACTTTTTTAACTGCTCCTTATTAGCGATAAGATGCAAACAGTAAAGGAACCAGGAGTTCTCCATTTATCTTGTCTCCATTTCCACTCGTGCGTATTCATCATTCACTATTTGGTTAAATTAAGTACTCAGAAGGAAACTGCAGGGAAAGTGAAGAACTAAAAATTGCTTGTCCATTTTAGGCTTTAAATCACTTGAATGATACATGTATCATTAGAGAGGAAAAAAACACCTGATTTAAGAATGAACTTACATGGTAGAGTTAAAACACTAACAAGCCATGAAATTAAATAAGAACTGTTATTGGTGAGGACTGACTTCTAATTAAGCAACTGGGATGGAACATAAACCTGCAGCCACTGCAGCTCTCCGGGATCAGAGTTGGCCGCCCCTCGTACATACTACACAAGCTGGTTACATGTATATATACGGACATGAATGCCAAACTGGACTTAAAAACATTTTAACATCAAACAAATGTAAGGAATGCACCTAAGCTTCACATCTCTTTGCCACTTTTGTAAATGACTGAAATTGATTACTGTGGAAAAGTGAAAAATTGCAGGGTGAGTCTCAAAAGTGTTGGTGTGCTTCTTTTAATTCTTAAACAGTTATAAATCAAAATCAGTGCTCCAGGTCACAAAACAGAAATCCAGTATATCAGCCTTGTTGGTTTTGTAGTTTTTGGCTCTAGAGAGCAGGTCAAACACAGGGTGCTCCATCCTTTCAGCAAGTTTGGAGACACTAACATCAGGTGGCATGTGACCTTTATAATCCTATGGCAGGAAAAGTATGGGTTACTTTCCCTCATGGGTCATTTCCTCGCTGCTGCAGAGGAGAAAACAGACAAGGCTGTCAGTGACAGCACCTCCTCTCGCCCCAGCTGAGAACTGTGAACCTGTGATTAGCCGGGAAAGTGTTCCTCTGACGCACATGCGTGACATTAACTTAAACTTTTCATACATAAATTGTTTCACTGAGATGTGTGTATGTGAGGCAGTTGATGGCCTTGACTAAATGTGTTGTTACACCAGACCAGGGGTTGACCTTGTGCACTAACACCTTTTCTCCTTTCTCTACAGATCCTCGGAAAGAAAACCTGCTGGCTCATCCACAGACACCACTTCCAGGTACAGGCCGTCCAGTCCCACATCATGTCCGGCTGGAACTCAACAGACACACCTCTCCCACTATAAAGCTCAATTTCTTTTGTATTACTTCAGTCCCATTTTGACTCTTTCTGATGAGACTACACTCTGTTGTTACATTTTTTGCTATTTTTGTACACCTATTTTCGAGTACACAGGGTGGATCTCCAAACCTTTTTTCTTGTCTCTGTTTTTGAATCATTTTAGTGGCTAAAGCTTCACCTAAAAATAAAGAAATTAACAGAAAGTTTATGCTGCCCAATCTTAATATGAACCGTGCTGCTACTTTGAGAACTCAACCATTCACAAGAACAGAGCTGGGTCTGTCAAAGGGGCTGATAAGTTCATATGAATCTATTAATAAAAATTCATTAGTACTAGGGTGTTGTACCGTGTTAGCCATTATGAGTGTAGTGAAAAGTCAAGCAAAATGACACGTTTTATTGGCTAACTAAAAGGATTACAATATGCAAGCTTTTGAGGCAACTCAGGCTCCTTCTTCAGGCAAGATGTAAAATGTCAGATGTCCCGAGATGCCCCGAACGCTTGCATATCGTAATCCTTTTAGTTAGCCAATAAAAGGTGTCATTTTGCTTGACTTTTCACTATACAAATTCATTGAAACTGAAACTCAAGAGTACTTGGAGATTGCAGTCAATGGTATATTGATTTTCTAAATGGTTTTCTTAGCAGAAGCATATGGATGTGAAAGTTTGGCATTAAAAATATATAGAATACTGTAAAAATATATCTTTTGGGTTGTGGTGCCAGTAAATTTAGTTAAGTATGTCCAAACTACAAGGTTGACAAATGAGTCAATTTGATGAGATCGCTTCTGATTTCATTGTTGCTCAGCTGGATTCACAATCTTTGATCATATCATTAGAAAAGAGGAAAAGAATTAAAAAAGTGAATTTTGAAAAACTGAAGGTGAAAGATAAAGACAGAAACAGGTGGCTATCATGACGGAAGCAGCAGACATGCCACTGCACAAGTGAAACATATTATTGTTGGAAAAGCTAGATGAGATACTGTTTGCAGAGTCATTCAGGCTCGGAAGTGGTTAAGTGAATAATCTACATATGCAAAACTGGCAGCAATACTGAATATAGAGGGATGTGACAACACACTTCCTTATAAATGAAGGTAATGTCATATCGCAGACTCACATACAAATGCATACAAATGTAGATGCAAGACTTCCATTTGTTCACTCACCCTTTGATTTAAACATGGAAGAAAACATCACGTCCTGGGAGACAAACCAGTCTCAAGTCGCACACAAATGTACTGCCAATGATTTTATCTTACTTTCTACACATAACTTAGGGGTAACTGTTGACTGTAATCTGAATTTTAAATCGCATATTAATCAGATCACTAGGACAGCGTTTTTTCACTTAAGAAACATAGCAAAAGTTAGACCTCTTATATCATTGAAAGATGCTGAGAAATTAATTCACGCTTTTGTTTTCAGTAGACTAGATTACTGTAACGCACTCCTCTCAGGACTACCCAAAAAAGACATAAATCACTTGCAACGAGTGCAGAATGCAGCTGCTAGAATCCTAACTAGGAAAAGAAAATCCGAGCACAATACTCCAGTTTTGATGTCACTACGCTGGTTACCTGTGTCATTCAGGATTGACTTTAAAATTCTGCTTATGGTTTATAAAGCCTTAAATAATCTCGCCCCATCTTATATATCAGAATGTCTGACACCATATATCCCAAATCGTAACCTTAGATCCTCAAATGAGTGTCTCCTTACAATTCCAAAAGCTAAACTTAAAAGAAGTGGTGAAGAGGCCTTCTGCTGCTATGCACCTAAAATCTGGAATAGCCTGCCAATAGGAATTCGCCAGGCTGATACGGTGGAGCAGTTTAAAACACTGCTGAAAACACATTACTTTAACATGGCCTTCTCCTAACTTCACTTTAACTTAATCCTGATACTCTGTATGTTCAATTCTTCATAATAACTATTCATAGTGGCTCTAAAATCCATACTGACCCCTACTCTCTTGTTTCTTTTTCCGGTTTCTTTGTGGTGGTGACCTGCGCCACCTCCACCTACTCAAAGCTTCATGATGCTCCAACAATGATGGATGGATTTAAAAGGCAGAAGTCTATGTGACCATCATCATCAAGCCCTTCCATGAGAACCCTAAATCCAAAGAGGACTGTTTGACTTATGATAGGTAGAATGCCCAGAGGGGACTGGGCGGTCTCATGGTCTAGAATCCCTACAGATTTTATTTTTTTCTCCAGCCGTCTGGAGTTTTTTCTGTCCACGCTGGCCATCAGACCTTACTTATTCTATGTTAATTAATGTTGACTTATTTTTATTTTTTATTGTGTCTTCTATTTTTCTATTCTTTATTTTGTAAAGCACTTTGAGCTACATTTTTTTGTATGAAAATGTGCTATATAAATAAATGTTGTTGTTGTTATAACCAAGGAAATCAGGTGGCGCAGTAGATTGTGCTGCTGCCACACATCTTCTAGTGACCAGGTTCAAATTTTGTCCCGGGCCCTGTCTCCAAGGAGCTGTCTCTTCTCTGTTCTGTTTCTGTTGTTGCTATCCTGTTATGATTTTATGTCACAACAAAGCACAAAATGGCCTGAAACCCAAAAGTGACAAAAAAGTCTGACTTGCCCTTAAGTTAAGTCTGGACCCTGGATTTGGCCTCAGCCCAGGCAGCCTAACCGCTTCTCGCTCTGCACAGGGTCAGAATGGGACACAGGCTTTTAAAGTTACAAATATTCAAAATAAGGACAGGTAAAAAATTAAAAAGAAGAAATGATTAAAGGGCAAAACAAAGTTCCTTTAAAATTCAATTATCTATTATAAAGATTCAAAATTTGAACATAAGGGCAAAGCAGAAACAATGGGTAAAGCATAAAGCAAACAAACCCAAGTCACTAAATGTTATGAGTTTCATTCTCATTTCTTTTTCTGTGGCCTTTTTTACAGATGTTGGTGTCCTTTCTTGGGTTTGTTACCGCAAGGAATTCATTTCTGTGATTAATTATTTTCCTTCTGTTACCATTTAAAACGTAAAAGCCCCAGGCACTTTTTTTCCATTTTATTTCCCCATTTCTTTGACAATCCACTGAGGGTGTGCAAATTTTCACATCATCAACATGACAGTATTTAGGGGTGCTGTGTCTTAATCCGAATAACCCAATATTGGATTGAATAGGACTTCTCTTTCCAACTTCTTTGCTAGTGTTTTACTAATTTTTTGATCATCAGCTCTGTCTTTTAAAACTTTGATTTTTGGTTTGTGATTAGGCTTTGGAAAAAAGTTATTTCTGATTGACAATTGACTCAAAGGCTATTTCATGGGCAGGTGTGGGCAAGTCCGTCGTTATCTCATTATCAATTAAGCAGATAAAAGGCCTGGAGTTGATATGAGGTGTGGTGCTGGCATGTGGAAGATTTTGCTGTGAACAGACAACGTGCGGTCAAAGGAGCTCTCCATGCATGTGAAAGAAGCAATCATTAAGCTGCAAAAACAGAAAAAAAACCCATCCGAGAAATTACTACAATACTACGAGTGGCAAAATCTACAGTTTGGTACATCCTGAGAGAGAAAGAAAGCACTGGTGAACTCAGCAACGCAAAAAGACTTGGACATCCACGGAAGACAACAGTGGTGGGTGCTCACAGAATCATTTCCATGGTGAAGAGAAACCCCTTCACATCAGCTAACCAAGTGAACAACACTCTCCAGGTGGTAGGCGTATCGATATCCAAGTCTACCATAAAGAGAAGACCGCATGAAAGTAAATACAGAGGGTGCACTGCAAGGTGCAAGCCACTCATAAGCCTCAAGAATAGAAAGACTAGATTGGACTTTGCTAAAGAACATCTAAAAAAGCCAGCACAGTTCTGGAAAAACATTCTTTGGACAGATGAAACCAAGATCAACCTCTACCAGAATGATGGCAAGAAAAATGATGGAGAAGGCGTGGAACAGCTCATTATCCAAAGCATACCACATCATCTGTAAAACACGGTGGAGGCAGTGTGATGGCTGCCAGTGGCACTGGGACACTAGTGTTTATTGATGATGTGACACAGGACAGAAGCAGCCGAATGAATGCTGAGGTGTTCAGAGACATACTGTCTGCTCAAATCCAGCTAAATGCAGTCAAATTGATTGGGCGGTGTTTCATGATACAGATGGACAATGACCCAAAACATACAGCCAAAGCAACCCAAGAGTTTATTAAAGCAAAGAAGTGGCAAATTCTTGAATGGCCAAGTCAGTCACCTGATCTTAACCCAATTGAGCATGCATTTCACTTGTTGAAGACTAAACTTCAGACAGAAAGGCCCACAAACAACCAGCAACTGAAAGCCGCTGCAGTAAAGGCCTGGCAGAGCATTAAAAAGGAGGAAACCCAGCATCTGGTGATGTCCATGAGTTCAAGACTTCAGGCTGTCATTGCCAGCAAAGGGTTTTCAACCAAGTATTACAAATATTTCCAGTTATTTAATTTGTCCAATTACTTTTGCGCCCCTGAAATGAAGGGATTGTGTTAAAAAAATGCTTTAGCTGCCTGACATTTTTATGCAATCTTTTTGTTCAACCCACCGAATTAAAGCTAGTTTGCACTTCAACTGCATCTGAGTTGTTTCATTTAAAATTCATTGTGGTAATGTACAGAACCAAAATTGGAAAAAAGTTGTCTCTGTCCAAATATTTATGGACCTAACTGTATCTATAACATACAGAAACCTATATGCCCTTATTGCTTATTTGTCCAACAGAACATGTTTCTTTCTAGCTGTCTAATTTCAACCTAAGGGAGACAAACTGAATCTTTCATTATCTAAGTTACAGTGGTGTGAAAAACTATTTGCCCCCTTCCTGATTTCTTATTCTTTTGCCTCTTCGTCACACAAAATGTTTCTGATCATCAAACACATTTAACCATTAGTCAAATATAACACAAGTAAACACAAAATGCAGTTTTTAAATGATGGTTTTATTATTTAGGGAGAAAAAAAATCCAAACCTACATGGCCCTGTGTGAAAAAGTAATTGCCCCCTGAACCTAATAACTGGTTGCCAGCACAGCCCTATTAGGATCCATGGATGCCATGGATGCCGCAAGGGGGAGATGTGAGAACTGCAGAGCCCTACTTGGTGCCTCAGCTGCACCTGGGAGGAATTCCAGACCTCCTTAATGAGCCACCTGAAGTGCTCCTGGGAACCAGTCACCTCCCAAAGGGGGCCAGAGTTGAGAGTCAGAGAAGGCTGGTGAGGTTTGCCTGTGAAGGAGAAAGGCTTTGCTAGAAAGGAACTTCATTTCACTTTACTTGTGACTGTAGGTATCAGTCCTTGGAGATTACTCTGAAAAAGCTGCCTTTCTGTAAATAAAGGCTTTTGTTGAACTGAGCTGCTGGCGTTGTCTCTTTGTGTTGGGTTAGGGCAGCTGTACATGCCCTGGTGTTCACAAAGGATAAAATCAGGTTAGTATATTCATAGCATATTACGGTTATAAATCTGTGAAAACACTTGACCTGTAATCAATGAAGAGTACCATATAAAAATGAACTGAATTATGTTGAAGTTTATGTCTGGGTATTCCAGCTTTCAGTCAGAATCTCAAAGGCCTACAGGTTAGGTGGAAGGCAATTGTAAATTGGTCCATTATGAGTAATTGTAGAGGTGTGAGTGATCATGCCCAATGATGGATTACTTATAATAATAATAATAATACCTTTTATTTATATAGCACCTTTCCCATGCTCAAGGCACTTACAGAATATAAGAAAGAACGGCAGGGTATACAGTATATAGCATTGTACTAAACCAAATAAATAAATAAAGAACAGTAAGATAATAAATTCAGAGAAAAGTCTAACAGACAACATAATTGATGGTCTAGCACACACACACAGGTTACATGAGCATCTTGACAGAGAGGTAAACTGAGAGAAGGGTAATAAAGTCAGGTAGAGCTAAAAGCCTTCCTGAACAGATGAGTTTTGAGATGTTTTTTTTTTTAAGAATTCATTGAGTCAGCTGACCTGATTAATTTCGGTAGGTCATTCCAGAGACTGGGCGCTATACAGCTGAAGGTCCTGTCACCCATGGAGTGAAGATTAGTGTGGGGCACAACAAGATTACCAGAACCAGAGGACCTAGTGAATTAGAGTCATTCTTTATTTTTCTTCATCTCGTTAAATAATATTCTCTACTTCTCACAGGTATTTAACAGCTTCTAGACTCCCAGGAGTATTTTTTAGTAATTTATTTATTGGGCTTCTGTTTAATGTTTTGAAATTTATTTAACAAAGTTCATATTTATTCTTTTTTTTCACACCATTTTGTGACTTCATCATTATAATATTAGTTGCTTGTTATGGGTGTGGACACGTGAGTCATGACCTCAACACCAATTGCATTTCAAAGATGGGTTTAAAGGGTCATCTTTTCATCATTTTCTATCCGTGTTTGTGGATAAATTCCCAATGACTATTAAGCTTTTACTGACCTTGTGATTCGATTTTCTGTTGATGACTTTTGATTGCACCTTTTTGACTTTGATTTTTGGGTTGCTCTGAAAGTGTGTCTTGATTTCCTAGTTACGATCTTAGCATGTTTTTTGACTATGTCTTATTTTCTAGTCCTCTGCTTAAAAACTGTCTCCTGTCTTCCAAGGCAGCCCACAACTGATCTAGGATTGATGCCTGCTTTAAACCTGATGCTGAAGGGATACGCTCTTACTTCCTATGACTCTGACTTAGAATAAGCAGTTGCAGGGAGGGAAAATCCAGTAGCAATTGCAAAGTGAACATACAATAGTCTCAGAAAATCTGAAAACACATATATACTGCACATTTACACCAGACTGCAGCAATATGAAGTAAAATGGCATACATTTCCATAGTAAAACACAATATACAGTTCAAAATGTGGAATTACACTACTCTGTATTATATTATACATTTTTAAACTAAATTTTGCCTGTATTTTAACTGTGAAATATTGATTCCTGGATTGAAATGCCAGTCTGGCCAGTGTCTTCAAAGAGTTTACACGATCTTTATGTGCCTGCAAGGGTTTTCTCGCACATCCTATGAAATGTGAAGTGTGGTTTATTTTTTAATAAGTTACCAGCTTTCCTTTTGAAATTCTAAATAATTAATGCAACTGTTTAGTAAGGCTTTACTTTATTTTTTGCTACATTTTATTTTGGTAATGCATTCATGGCTGTTGTACTTACAGTATATCACGCTAAAAAAATACATTCAATTTCAGGTTCATTTACCACTAAACATAAAAATGGTAGAAATAGGATAATTGTTTATATATCTAGATGTGAAAGACGGCGCAAGGCAGATGGTACAGCACAAAACGATAACATTGCACAGGATCAGCAGTTCTAAGTTAATTTGGAGGTTTTCTATTTTGCGTTTTACTTTTTGGATTGCACAAGCTTTTCCATGGCACAATTTCTCTTTGTGGTCTTTGTGTGACACCCCATTTCATACTCTCGCTTGACTCTAATGCACAGCCTTTGGTTAGAGAAAAGGATTACATTGTGGCAGACGCCTTTCTATTTGAGTTCTAAAGCCTGTAGGAGCCAGTGGTTTATTTGTCAGGGCTTTACTAAGTCTGTTACGTTGTTCAGGTTGAATATACGAATCCAGAACTATGGAGGGGGCTGTGAACTGTCTATTTCAATTTCTGATTGTTGTTCTGTTTAATCAGAGCCCAAGTGAAGAACTGTAATTAGAGTGGAGGGCCCTTCGTCTTTTTTTTTACTTCCCTCTTCATATTCTTAATCTACCTCTGACTTTTGGGCTTTGGCATCTTCTCTCTAACTTCATATAGGTGGGCAGGTCTCTTTCCTTGGCACCCAGCTAATGTAACATACTGCTGTTTTACACGGAGTACAAGCTAGGACAAGCTAGGGATTCTCTCTTTATTGGGGTCCACATTATCCTCTTTTTGGGTGGGTCACTACCACAAAGCCACAGCTCAGTAAAGAAGAATCCCTTGAGAGGTATAAAAACATTGATGCCAGGAGTGGGAGGTGAGCTAGACCAAAAGACACTTACACGTTTGCACATTTTAAGTGCACAATAATAACTACAATATGCATTTATAATGCATATACATCCAGTTTATTTAAACAAATTCTATGGTTAAGTCAACAGGGCAGATTGGGAAACAAAAACTGGAGAAAATAAACTGCTAGAGCTCAGTTTCTTAAACTAGGGGTCACAAGTCACTGATGTATTTAATTCTTCATGGTTCTTGAAGACACTAACACTAAGAAGAACAAGATTGGGGCATATTGAAAAATAAAGGAAACCGTGTGCTAGAGGATCTAAGGAAAGTTAAAACTTCTGCTAGCTGGGCCGGATTTCATTTCTAGGTACCATTTCTGCCAATTCTCTCACACTCCATTTGCCTAAGCAAGCTTATCAGAGTGAGAAAAGTGCCTGACTATTGATTTTTATGAACATAATCCTCACAGTAAGGTGTTCCTCTAGTCAGCCCTTATCTAGTAAGCTTTGCAGGAATGTCACCCTATCATGAGTTTCATTTCCGTTTTCTGTAGATAAATACCTAGATTTTGTTTTCTGCTTCAGTTTTACATTTTCCCAGTTGCTACATTAAGCAAGTTAAGAAAACCTCTCAGGTGTGGTAAAAGGAGAGTGAGTTCAAGCTGCCTGTCAAACTATACTGTATACTGTATATTGGGTGTAAAAACAACAACAACATTTATTTATATAGCACATTTTCATACAAAAAAATGTAGCTCAAAGTGCTTTACAAAATGAAGAATAGAAAAATAAAAGACACAGTAAGAAAAGAAAATACGTCAACATTAATTAACATAGAATAAGTAAGGTCCGATGGCCAGGATGGACAGAAGAAAAAAAAAAACTCCAGACGGCTGGAGAAAAAAATAAAATCTGTAGGGATTCCAGACCATGAGACCACCCAGTCCCCTCTGGGCATTCTACCTAACATAAATGAAACAGTCCTGTTTGTAGTTAGGGTTCTCACATAATAATAATGATAATAATAATATAATAATATATTAATAATATATAACATATATATGTTATATAATATATATATAATATATAATATATATAATAATAATAACATAATAATAATAATAATAATAATGACAGAATATCCATCATTTTAAAAGGGAATATAAAACAACTCTGAAGTGGCACAAATATTTAAAAACAATTAAAAGAAATAATTGATTAATTCAGTAATCATTTGGAAAACTGTTACACGTTTCTGGAGAGATGTGCAGCAGTTGAATGTGAATGTGTGAATGAGTTATTAGGAAACAGCCAGCAGAGGGCGCCACATGAGTGCATAAGTGACACCTCCATCAGGTCACAAGAAGAAGACATTCTGACTGGGGTTCAGAGGCACATGAACTCTGGAAAGCACCGCATAATTTTACTCGCTTTCTGTAGATTTAAGTCTCCACCTGAAATTTAATCTAAATATTCAAAGTCAGCTTGTGTTATTTCCTTTTCTTGCAGTTCATCACAGCCCATAGCCATTTCTCCACATTGGCTTATTGTAGGGCGGCACAGTAGCGCTGCTGCCTCGCAGTTAGGAGACCCGGGTTCGCTCCCCGGGTCCTCCCTGCGTGGAGTTTGCATGTTCTCCTCGTGTCTGCGTGGGTTTCCTCCCACAGTCCAAAGACATGCAGGTTGGGTGCATTGGCGATTCTAAATTGTCCTTAGTGTGTGCTTGGTGTGCGGGTGTGTGTGTGTGCCCTGCGGTGGACTGGCACCCTGCCCAGGGTTTGTTTCCTGCATTGTGCCCTGTGTTGACTGGGATTGGCTCCAGCAGACCCCCGTGACCCTGTAGTTAGGATATAGTGGGTTGGATAATGGATGGATGGATGGCTTATTGTACTCCTCTTCTTATACTTTTGTGGATGTTCAATGCATTCTCTTATGGCTTTTTATTACATGAGCACTATATGAAGAGTAACTATTTTTTTCAATTATCATTTGTTCTCATTTGAAAAGCAATAATATTCCAGTCCTTAAAGCAGTTAATCAATCAATGAAGGAAATTATTACGCTTCACTCGCCAACCCCCACGTGGGCCCTATGCGGTAGTCATTTCCTGGGTCTGCCACTCTCAGAATCATGCTATGCTTTTGGATGAACACAAATATCAACTCTGTCTTTGATATATCTCTGTCTTTCAAAACTATTATAGATGACAATTCGTCACATGTTGGATTATTATATTTGCAAGCGCGATCTTTCAAATACATATAGAAATCCATGTCTTTCAGATAAATTTTGTGTGAAATGCGATACTTTTGGACGTATGGATTTGTATCCATTACTGGCTGTAGAATTTCTAATACGTCCAATCGTTTAACTCTTTTGATTTTATGTTGCATTGCTTCTCCATGATCATAAATATAAACCTGACCGAATTGTGGTTTCTTTGAAATTAAACTTGTTATAGCTCTGTCATATCACCTGTGTCCATATATTTGATCTCTTTTTGCTGTTCAGTTATTTCACAGAGTAATAATTTCCATTTGTTAGCGCTATTACAATCGTTACTATCAGTTTTTTCAGACTTTCAAAGTTTAGTACTTTCATAATCTCTCCAACGTTTTTGAACCTCTTTACGACGTTCTACTTCGTCTTCTACTCTTTGCCTTTTCTTCTTTTAGTGTTTGTCTTTTATTTCCGCTCCTGCTTGGACCTGTTAGGTTTTCAATTTATCTCTTGGCACAAAGTCTTGTCTTTTGGGACATGAAATTATCTTTCTGAAAATGTCTCATCTCTTCTCTCTGCAAAAGTCTTGTCTTGTCCCAAGATTTTTTTATATAATAGAGAGACATTTTTTTCTGTAGCCATTAAAGTTAAAAAGGTAACACACTGCAGAAGATAAACCTGTAAGGGTGTAGTCATTAAATGACTGTGTCTTTGGAAAATCTGAGAAAACTGTTATTTTTACAGGAACAGCAGAGGGTTGATCAGGCCAAACATGACACATGCACTTACTGTTGTCAAACACTCACCTTTTCAATTTGCTTAGGTGTAGCAGTCGCTAAGTTACTTATTTTTTCATGAACATACTCAGCTTCATCTGCATCTTTACACTTCTGGTCATAATTTTTCTTAGCCTGAAATAGAGGATAATGAACAAATTAGTTGAATATTTTACTTGTAGAACAACTACGATAATAATCCCACTGGGCTGCCTACAGTATGCTGTAGGGCTTAAAAATGTATACATGTAATCTGTGTATTGTGGAAAAGGTGCTGCCGGGGGTAGTGTCTCTGTCGCACAACCCCAGAATGCTAGGCTGAAATCTCAGGCAGGTCTTCGCTGTTTCTTTGTCCGGCTTTACTTACACATTTTCATATTAAGGGTAAATTTCACACAAACATTAGAAAGCAATAGACACATGGAGTAAGTTACCAAGTAGTGGGACAGTCATTAGAACATTAGAACAGTCTAGACAAGAACAGGCCATTCAGCCCAACAAAGCTCGCCAGTCTTATCCACTTATTTCTTCCAAAAAAAACATCAAGTCGAGTTTTGAAAGTCCCTAATGTCTTACTGTCTACCACACTACTTGGTAGCTTGTTCCAAGTGTCTATTGTTCTTTATGTAAAGAAAAACTTCCTAATGTTTGTGCGAAATTTACCCTTAACAAGTTTCCAACTGTGTCCCCGTGTTCTTGATGAACTCGTTTTAAAATACAATTCTCGATCCACTGTACCAATTTCCTTCATAATTTTAAACACTTCAATCATGTCACCTCTTAATCTTCTTTTGCTTAAACTGTAAATGCCCAGCTCTTTTAATCTTTCCTCATAATTCAACCCCTGTAGACCTGGAATCAGCCTAGTCGCTCTTCTCTGGACCATTTCTAGTGCTGCTATGTCCTTTTTGTAGCCTGGAGACCAAAACTGTACACAGTACTCAAGATGATGCCTCACCAGTACATTAAAAAGGTTGAGCATAACCTCCTTGGACTTGTACTCCACACATCGTGCTATATATCCTAACATTCTGTTAGCCTTCTTAATGGCTTTTGAACACTGTTGGGAAGTCGATAGCTTGGAGTCCACTATGACTCCTAAATCCTTCTCATAAGGTGTACTCTCGATTTTCCGACCGCCCATTGTGTATTCAAACCTAACATTTTTACTTCCTATGTGTAATACTTTACATTTACTGACATTAAATGTCATCTGCCACAAATCTGCCCAAGCCTGTATGCTATCCAAGTCCTTCTGTAATGATATATCAGATTCCAAATTATCTGCTAATCCACCTACCTTGGTGTCATCTGCAAACTTAACCAGCTTGTTACTTTTATTCCTATCTAAATCATTTATATATATATAAAAATAGCAGCGGCCCTAGCACTGACCCCTGTGGAACACCACTCTTAACATCGGCCAGTTCTGATGAGGTTCCTCGCACCATCACCCTCTGCTTCCTGTGTCTGAGCCAATTCTGCACCCATCTAAAAACATCACCCTGAACTCCCACTTCTTTTAACTTGATGCCCAACCTCTCATGTGGCACCTTATCAAATGCTTTCTGAAAGTCCAGATAAATAATATCATAAGCTCCACTTTGATCGTATCCTTTTGTTGCAACCTCATAGAATTCCAACATGTTAGTAAAACTCGACCTCCCTCTTCTGAACCCATGCTGACTGTTCAGAATAACTCCTGTCCTTGCCATGTGTTGCTCAATCTTATCCTTAATAATTCCTTCCATTAATTTTTCTGTGATACATGTTATGCTTACTGGCCTATAGTTGCTTGGATCTGCCCTGTCACCCTTTTTATATAATGGGATGATATTTGACATTTTCCAGTCCTTTGGAATCTCTCCAGTGCACAGTGACTGCCTAAAAATATGTGTCAAGGGTTTATATATGTACTCACTAGCCTCCTTAAGAACACAGGGATCAATATTATCTGGTCCTGGTCAGACAGTAGACTTGATGTTATTTTGGAAGAAAGAAGTGGATAGGACTGGTGAGCTTTGTTGGGCTGAATGGCCTGTTCTCGTCTAGAGTGTTCTAATGTTCTAATTCCAAAGATGAGCAATTTAGGTCCACTGGTGACCCTAAACTGACAATGTGTATGTTTTTGCCAGCAATGGACTAGCGTCCCATTCAGGGTTGGTTTCTGCTTTTTGAATGGGAGGTCCATAGTAATTCAAATCCCCATACTGCCAGAAATGATCCTACTCCTTTGGCCCTTGGGCAAGGCCCTTATCCTGAAATTGCTCCAGATGAGGTGTAAAATGGCTGACCCTGCGCTCGGACCAACAAAAGCTCATGCAAAAAGATGATATCCCCTGGAGATTAATAAAGTATATCAAATCAAAAATAGTAACAGTTTTCAAGTAAAGGCATATGTACAGTTTAGTACAGTATAGTATATTCTGATGATTTACATGTATATTTTACAATTGGAAGGTTAAATGACATTGAGGTCACACAATAAACGGATGTCTTTTTGGGTAACAATGCAAATGATAACCACTAAACTAGCTAGTAGCTAGTTTGCACAGTCATCTAAATAAATATTGTCCTTAACTGTTCCATGTAATCATTTGAATTATTATAATATATTTATACTATCGTTAGTTTTGTGAAGGTACTTCATCAGCACTGTGTTTAATGCTTCTCCAGTGGGCACTGCCATTTCTTTCTTCATATTTCAGGATACCACCGTATTGTTGATATCACTGACTCCTATTGCTAGTCAATGACTCTGTGACATTGTTGCACGACTTTATGAAAGACAGCAGAGCACATAGAATGGCATCTGAACTTTGTGTAAAAAACAAAGATTTTGACCTTGAAATTGTCAAGTATATTATCGGTTACCTGGGCTTTATTTGGTATTGGCTTTGCAAAGAATGTTTAATTTTGAAAATAAACTTATAAAATATGATGGAAAAATCCTTTTCTTATACACAGTGATGTATCTGTGATAGCTATAGCTACCAATAGTGTGCTGTTGGCAGCAAAAAATGGATAAAAGAGTGAAGATTCTATTTAATGTCTACAGGAGTGCTGTCAGTATACAGACTGAGATCTGTTAAAGCATACAAGCACTGACTTAGATGATCCTACAGATGTTATCAGCAGCTTTATTATGTTTAGTGAAGACATACTAATTCCAACTAAAACCTTAAAGGCCTATCCTGAGAAACAAGCCCTGGGTCCACAAATCTATCATATCATTTTTATATAAAAAGAAAAGTGCTTTTAGACAAGGTAATAATAATGAGACACATGCTGCACTGGGGGAAATAAAAATGAGCATTAAAAAAGCTAAACTTCATTATAAGGATAAAATTGAACAGAAACTGTCCACGCAAAATTTGAGCTTTGTATGGTCTGGCATTAAAACCTTAGCTAGCTATCATCAGTCAAAAATTAAAAATCATGTAAGGGTTTCTGGTTTTAATGCCATCTCTAATTTAGCTATTGAGTTTAATAAATACTACTTGAGCAGTCTCATTTTACTAAGCAAATACAAAGCTTGAGGCAGGCGGTTTTAGATAAAGGAGAGCTATTTCATTGTTCAAATAGAGAACACTTTTAGAAAATTAAAAACAAATTAAAATCCTGGATCAGCCCACTTTAGTGGAATACTCTTGAAATCTTCTGCTAGCTAGCTCAGCTCCATTTTTTATTTCATTTTTAGAGAGCTACTTGAGCAGAAGGAGATTACAAAGCTGTGGAAACAGGCAATAGTTATTCTAGTAGCTAAAAACAAAAACCCTAAAACAGTGATGGCGAACCATTTAGAAACCAAGTGCCCAAACTGCAATCCAAAACCCACTTATTTATCGCAAAGTGCCAACATGGCAATTTAACCTGAATACCACCTAAAACTGAACACCAGCATAACCAAGGAGCTGGTGGTGGATTTTAGGAGGCCCAGGCCCCTCATGGACCCCGTGATCATCAGAGGTGAGTGTGTGCAGAGGGTACAGACCTATAAATACCTGGGAGTGCAGCTGGATGGTAAATTGGACTGAACTGCCAATACTGATGCTCTGTCTGTCTATCTATCTACTGAGCTTTTAGTTTAGAAAAGCCACTCATACATTAACATCTTTTGTCTTAAAAGAAAAACATAATAACAGAGCTTTCAATGATACAAACAACTTTTTGTTGAAAGGTAAAAGTTTGCATTCGGTATGCTTTTGAACAATTAATGTGCTTTTTGCTGTTGTATGCATGCTGATAATTTGTCTAACCTTGGCTCATACTTTGTAAGTTTGAGAGCAACACATGCAGCACTCAAGTCATCTGTTAGTCCGTTTCTGGTGTCAGATTTGATTTAATTCAAAGCTGAAAACAGCTGCGCACAAGCATAAGATGTTCCAAACAAAGTAAGGAAAGCAATCTCAAGTGCCTTCATTGACTTAAGATTATTTGGCAGAGAATTCCACACTTTAAGGATTTCATTTTCATAACTAACTGTGTCATCCCTTCGATCCTCTCAAGTGTTTCACGCAGGTCTTCCCTATTAAGCTCCGCCCCCAAAGCTTCCATTATATATTACGGGGTCGTGGATCAGGTGTGGCGATTAGCAACTCCCGCAATAATTACAGATGCGGACGACTCCTCACCTGTGCGCTTAGCGAGGACTGCCCGCATCACAAAGCTCCCGAAACCGCTCCGCCACTCTACCATAACCCCCTTTAAGCTATCTGTTAAAACTGGCCTTTTCAATTTTGAGCTGTGGACCCGCTATACCACATCCCCTCCAACCCCACCACGGGAATCACAGGCTCAAAAGGCTGCAGTCTGTGCCGCACCCTCAAGCAGCATGTGTGCCGCCCGCCTTACCCCAGACAGGAGAGGAAGGAAGCGCTCCCATTGGGCTACTGGCCAGAGGGGTGGGTGATGTGAGAAAAGTCCTCCGGCGCGCGTGAAGAGGGGGAGCGGTGAGGGGAGCAGCCGGGCCCCGCATTCCTCTGGCTTTATAGTAACGAACTCTGTGCTCGGGCGACGGCGCGCGTGCCCACTGAGAGGGCTCTGAGTGCCCCCTTTGGCACGTGTGCCATAGGTTTGCCACCACTGCCCTAAAACTTTAAATGAGGTAATACCAGTAGCTCTAACATCACAGGTTATGAAAAATCTGAAAAACTTCTAAAGAGGTAGATGACAGAGAAACCTCAGGGTTTGTTACATATATTTAATTTTGTCTACCAGTCTAACAGAGGTACAGAGGACGCCATTGTCACTTTGCTTCATTTGTTATGTTACCACTTGGAGTGCATGAAGACTTGCAAGGCTCCTATTTGTAGACTTCTCCTCAGCTTTTAACTCCATCCAGCCCCACATTCTTGCAGAGAAACTCATTAAAGATTTGAATGTGGATTTCAGTTTGGTAGGATGGCAGACTGACTTTTTAACAGACAGGACTCACAGAGTGAACATCAATGGTTGTCTGCCTGACATGCTGTCCTCCTCCACAGGCTCCCCTCAGGGCTGTGTTCTTTCATCTCTTTTGTACATTTTCTACACTAATGGCTGCCACATTAAATTTGAAAACAGGTTTATCTTAAAATATAGTGATGACTCAGTGATTGTAAGCCTACTGAATGAGAATGAAACCCGCCTGGGTCCAGTAATAGGTGATTATGTTAAATGTTACACTTAAATGTTACAAAAAATAAGGAAATAATAATTGATTTTAGAAGAAACAGCATTCACTCACAAGTCATCAAAGACCAGGCAGTGGAAATTGTGGACACTTATAAATATCTGTGGACAATCATAGATTTAAAACTGACTTTTAATGAAAATACAGAAGCAGCACGCAAAAAGAGACAACAGCACCTCTACTGTTTAAGAAGGCCGAGGCTTTAGTGTGAATCCTACCATTTTGCCAATCTTTTATAAATCTTGTATTGAGTCTGTATTATCATGTGCCTCAGCTTAAAGGCTCTTCTGATTTTAATTCCTCACTGCTCCAGGAGTTGGCGCTGTGTGCTAATGCCTTTTTTTTTATTTCTTTTTTTCTGGCTATAATACCACTGATGTCACTTCTTAAGTCCATCCACCTGGACCCACCTCTTCCTGCTGGAAGGATTTACACTGGAAGATCCACCATCTTGACATCGGTTCAATTGACAACTCACATCTGAGAAGATGTCTCTGCAGTTATTGTGTGTTTTTCTAACTTCAGTTATATGAGGCCACCAAGGTGGTGCCCCAACTCTTTAACGTGGCCTGTTAGATCTGTTACAGTACAGTGGAACCTCTGTTCACGAACGTCTTGGTTCACGTACAAAAAGTTCGCCAAACTTTTGCCTCGGTTCACGACCACACACTCGGTATACGAACAAGCCAGTTTCCCTTTCGGTCTGTACATGTTCAGTCTCTCCCTGTGCTTTTCTTGTGCAGCGAGCGAGAGAGTGAGAGTGAGAGAGCGTGACACACACACACGAGAGAGAGACACACACACAGAGGTGCGCGAGACAGAGGCACACACACACACACAGGCAGCGTGAGAGGGAGAGCTGGACGCATAAGGTAGGAAGGCAGTTAAAGAATGCACTGGGCTTGATTTTGTTTTTACTTCTGTTTCCAGCGATCGGTTCGTAGTGTGCATTGTTGCAATATTACTTTTCTTGGTGGTTTATTAAATTACAGATTTTTTCAAATGTAAATTTTTTTCCCTGTGCTTAAAACTCATTAAAAAAAGTGTTTTTAGCCAGCGGTTGGTAGCGCTATAGCGAAAAACTATTGCATTGTTCTTTCTCTCTGTTGTTCAAGGTTTTCTCAGTGTTATTCAATGTTTTTACATTTAGTTTACTATTATGCTGTGCATTCTATGGTTTGATTAACTATATTTGTGCTTAAAAACTTAAAAAAAATATATATTTACATACAGTTCGTATAGTCTGGAACGGGTTAATTGTATTTACATACAATCCTATGGGGGAAATTGCTTCGGTTCACGACCAAATCTGTTTACGACCAGAGTTTTGGAACGAATTATGGTCGTGAACCGAGGCTCCACTGTATTTACTTATTTCCTGATATTCTAGTATGCAAATTTTAATGTCAGCAATAAAAGCAGAGTACATAAAATTGTAAAATGGAGCAGTAAAATCTCACAGATCTGTTTAATAAACAAGTATTATGGAAAGCAGAGCATATCCTGCCAGGCAGGACTGCATTCTCAGTTTCAGTTGTTGCTATCAGCTCACCGGTTTCAAGGTTAAAAAGCAACAGGTTCAAATGCTCTTTAATCCCAACTGGCATTGACCTTCTACATACGTTCAACCTTAATAAACATCCATAGGCTGAACTCAAATAATGAAGTTAGCATTTGTATCAATCATTAGGCAAGCCCAAATATTGGTTTAATTTTTATATGTAATATATTTGATCTACTGTTTTTCCATAAGTGCTCACTGCACTTAAGTTTATGCTTGATGGCTGGGTTCATTACTGATGCATTTCTTAATGTTATGCAGATGTCTCTCTGTAAAACCAGTTGATAAACCAAACTTCCCTCTTTTGACTATAGAATAAAATAGAATCAAATAGAATTGAGATGATCTAAGCTTCCTTTCTCCTATTACTATTTATTTATTATTTACTATTTAACCTGTGTCTATGCCTTCCCAAGAAATGAGCTCTCTAAGTCTCAGCCCTTACAACAGGCACTTTGGGTCTTCCTAAACTTCTGCCACTCTATCCTACCCCAAAACATAAGAAACTTACTTACCCTTCTCCACTGTTCAGTTTTACCTGAACTAACATAAGAGAAGGGCCAAATGACCAAGAAGAGTACTTTGTCAGTTCTGCATTCTGCTCACATCCTTTATTCGAATGGGGAGGATGGCAGTTGCATGCAGCCCAGGTTTGTTCACTAGCTTATTCAAACAACACTTGATATGTCAAATTTGGTGGGCACTACGCCATATGAGACTGCCTTTCACTTGTACAAACCTGCATTGTTAACCCCCTGATTAACTGAGTGTCCTGACTAAACCAAGTTTATTTAGAGGTGATCCACTGATCCAGCATACCAAACCAAAGGTAACAGAGTCACTGTCTTGCTTAGCAAGAACTTGGAAGTGGTTGGGCACTTTTGATTCTCTGAGACTGATGCTGCTGGACTGAATGCACCTTCTGCCCTGTGCTTTTTTCTGACAGGACCAGTCATCCTATAAATCTACATATTTTACCCAAGCACTGTGCAACCCTTTACAATATTCATTCTAATTACTTTAAAGCAGTACTCAGAGTGAAATGTGGATGTGCACATCAGAAACCTGCCTTGGAACTGAATAAGATGCCAAAGCCAGTGCCACAATGTAACATGTTAAAATTATTAACTGACTCAATAAAACAGTTGTGTATTCTACAAAAATTTGAAAAATTCTATTAAGTGTAATATGGCTTCCTTCATCTTTAGAAATACATAGACAAATGCCTTTTCAAGTTGGGAATATTTTACTAATATACTAATGGTATATAAAGTCTTAAATAAACTTTCTCCCTGTTATATTTTAGAGTTCCTGTCCCCTTTGAGACATGTGTGTGCATCAGAGACAAATTATGGGTTTTGGTGACAGTAATTACCTGCTGAACCAGAGGCTGGCGTTATGTTCTAAAGCCTTCTTCTTTCCTCCGTCTGCAGAGCAGAAGATTGACAGCCACTCCATCACTAAAGTCACTTCTATTATTTGACAGCCTGTACCCGCCACTCACTGTCACATGACCACAACCTGCCACCTTGTTTCCAGTTCTGTCCTATACTTACATCTGAGAAGACATCTCTGTGATTACTGCATGATTTTTGCTTTTCAAGTCCTTCAGTTATACGGGGTCACCAAGGTGGGGCCCTAACTCTTTATTTTCTAATAATGATGTGCTTATTATTCCAAAAGTTAAGCATTAAAGATGTGGTGAGGTGGCCTTCTGCTGTTATTCACCAAAAATCTAGAATATTTTACCAATAGGGATATGCCAGTTGTCAGAGGTGGCTGGGGTGGCGACCCGGCCGGGACAACCAGGAGAACCAGAGGAGGGCTTGTGCCTTCCCCAGACCATCTGGGGGTGACCACCCTGGTTCCTTTGGGGGCCACGGGTACAGAGCTTTGAAGCTCCACCCTGTAGGGGCCCGTGGTCACCGCCAGGGGGCGACCACCATGTCTTTGGAGCCCTGGACCTCAGCATTTCCGCCACACCAGGAAGTGCTGGGGGGAAGAAGAGCAGGGACACCTGGAGTGCTTCTGGGGATGCAGCCGGCACTTCCACCACACAGGGGCGTGTCGGCGGGTGATTGCCGGAACCCACCTGGAGCACATCCGGGTGATAATAAAAGGGGCCGCCTCCCTTCATTTGAGGCGAGAGTCGGGAGCAGAGTGGATTGAGCCTATAGAAGGAGGCAAGGAGGCGGACTGAAGAAGGAAGTAAGGCATTGTGGCCAGGACTTTGGGAACTTTGGGGGTTTGTGGTGCACCTTGAACTGTGTAAATAGTGTAAATAAACGTGTTTGTGGGTGACATGAACGTGTCTGCCTGTCTGTGTCTGGGCCAGTCTCCACAAAGGCTAACGCTGTGGATCCTTTAAAAAACATCTGAAAACCCTGTTTTAAAAATGGGCTTTTTTTTAAGCTACATTTTAGTTGTATACATGCATAGAAGTATCATATTCTTTGGAAATTTGTAATCTTTACTAATCTTTATTGTCCTCTGCTTTCTCTTTTTTCTGTGGTGGTGTTTTGCACCACCACCACCTGATCAAAGTACTGTGCAGCAGGATGTGATGCTTGAATGAAGGGTCTGTCCACGAGACCCACTGCGTTAAATTCTCAGGGATGAAATCTGGAAACAATGACGAATGACTTAAGAACATTTGTGTTAGGTAGAATGCCAAGTGAGGCCTGGGTGGTTTTCTTAGCCTTGGAACCCCTGCAGATTTTGTTTTTTTTCCCCAGCTTATCTAGAATGTTTTTTGTTTGTTTTTTTTCTGGTCCCATGGCCATCTGACCTTATTGTCATACTCATCATTACAGACTTGGAATATATTACTTATATTACTATATAAGGACTTTACTTTAGGGTGGCATGATGGCACAGTGGTAGCGCTGCTGCCTTGCAGTTAGGAGACCTGGATTTGCTTCCCGCGTCCTCCCTGTGTGGAGTTTGCATGTTCTCCCCGTGTCTGCGTGGGTTTCCTCTCAAAGACATGCAGGTTAGGTGCATTGGTGAGCCTACATTATCCCTAGTGTGTACTTGGTGTGTGTGTGCCCTGCGGTGGGCTTGCGCCCTGCCCAGGATTTGTTCCTGCCCTGTGCTGGCTAGGATTGAATCCAGCAGACCCCCGTGACCCTGTGTTAGGATATAGCAGGTTGGATGATGATGATGACTGACTGACTGACTTTACTTTTGTGCTAATTATATATCTATGTTATTGATTTTTTTTATTGTTTATTCATTATCATTCTTGCCTATTTTAATTAGATTTTTCTTTTCTTGTAACTATTTCTTTGACATCTTGTAAAGCAAGTTGAGCCATATCTTGTATATGAAAATGCGCTAAAGAAATAAAAATTGTTGCTATTGTTGTTAAAGATAGACACTAAATTATAACTGGCTATTCAAATTAACAAAGGCAATTTGGTAGGCTACTGATGATTTAATTGTGTCAATGCACGAATGTCGGAATTTTTGCCACACCCTGCATGTTCATAGACTGTACTATTAAAGTTGCTTCATAAAATAGCAGTCACTGAGCAGTCATATTTTCGGGTTAATCTAAATGGAAAGTCATTTTAAAAATAAAGACTAAAATGTTCAGGACCCCTCCATGAGGCATTCAGTAACGTGAGCTCAAAAGAGAACATAACTTATGACTGTCAAAACAGAACTTCCTGTCTTGTGCACAGCGTGCTGTAAATTCTTTGTGCTGAAACCACACAGTTGCTTTGTTAGTTCTCCTTACTTTAAGCAACAGAATTGCTCATTTGAAGAAAAAAAAAAAGGATTTTGTTCTGCATTTTAAAACATGATAAGGAGGCATAGAAGTTAACTCTACTGCTGTCTTGCAGCTCCAACAGCCTGGGTTTAAATCCTGTCTCTACCACTCACTGTGCTCGCTTTACATGTCTCCCCTTGTCTGTGTCCCCTTGTTTTCCGATATCTCATACATTTATGTGATAGCTTCATTGGTTCCATATTGATTTGTACAGAACTAGGCACAGTGTAGGGACAAACGTGAGATAGAACACTCAAGATCATTCATAAAAATTACAGGAGTTACTGTAGGAAAACCCATCCAGACTTGGTGAGAACCTGCAAACTGTAGACACAGTGACTTCATTGAGATGTGAACCCAGGCCTCTGGAGGTGTGAGGCAGCAGCATCAACCATTTTGTAAAATGAAATAAAAGAAAATAATTAAAAGCAAACTAAACTACAACAGTTTTTAGTTTAGTATGAGTTTAGTTTAGTATGAGGCACATTACCTGCATTGTTAGGAAGCATCAGTTACGGCACTGCGGCCATGTGGTGCAATTCCCCGAGGGTGATCCGGCTTGTAAGACCGTCATTGTTGAGGACTCAAGGAGCTTGGCCAGGCCAAGGGGACGCCCATGTAACACCTGGCTGTAGCAGATAGATGGTTATTTCTAGAGGGTGGGACTGGGCCGTGTGTCTGTCGGGGGGGTTGCCTACCAGGATCCTGAGCTGTTTCATCATTTGGTGGGTGCAGCAACGTGCTGTACCAGTGCATGCTCCCCAACCTGACCTATCCTGCAATAGACATAGTGAATTTCCACATTGCTGCCTCGCAGTTAGGAGACCTGGGTTCACTTCCCGGGTCCTCCCTGTGTGGAGTTTGCATGTTGTCCGCGTGGGTTTCCTCCCACAGTCCAAAGACATGCAGATCAGGTGCACTGGTGATCCAAAATTGTCCTTGGTATGTGTGTCTGTGCGCACCCTGTGTTGTCTGGGATTGGCTCCAGCAGAACCCTGTGACTCTTTACTTAGGATATAGTGGGTTAGATAATGGATGGATGAATGTTTTTATTTGTGTCCATGTAAAACATATTCATTCTCTCATCTCCCTGCTTCCACTTACAACTTCCAGCCCATATTGTTGGTGTGCTCTTGTTGTGATTTTCTGATTGGTCTCACTTGGCCGGACTGCAACACACTATAGACCCTGTAGATATAACTAAAATGACTGAAGTCTCCTGCGGTATCCACACAACATCAAACAACTCATAGGTTTAACCAGGTTTGAGATAAATACATTAATATTTATGACATTTAATGAAACTGCAAACTGTATGAGGAGAAATAAAATTAGGACCCCTCAAGAAAAAGCTATGCGCAAGAAAATACAATAGACAACTTAGCCTAAATTTCATATTCTTTAGTTTTGATACGGTCACATTAAAGATGGAGGATGATTAAAAAAGAAAAGCACTATCAAACCAAAAGGATAAGCAACTTAATTGACCAACCCTCAACTGGGTTTGACTAGACCGCTAATGAAAGCAGAGTAACTACAATTGCTATATAATATAAAAACATATGCGAGTCATGATGACTATAGGATAATAGGATGTGCAGCCAAAGTCATGGGCAAGGTCAAAGCATGGCATCCTTATGACAGCATGGAGTGAGACCATTGTGATTAACTGAACACTTAGGTCAATTAATGGAGCTCCATGTTTCCTAGGGACTCATTTATAAAACTGTGAGCAATATGAAAATATGTGCAAACCAGAAAACATAAAAATGCATACACCAAAAAAATATGATTTAATAAACCTGGCGTACACACATTTATATGCAAATGACCCTTCAATTGTCACAATTGTCTAGTAAATGTGCGTATGTGAACACGCCCCTAACCCCCAAATATGGACCATGCTAATTAACCTCATACTCATGCAAATCTTAATGTTGCAGACCTTCATTGGCAGGAAGAGCAGCCGCCCACGTGAAACATCCAGACACCATTACCTGAATTTATGGTGCACACCAAGTGACGTTTAAGAGTGGGCTCAGGAGAAGACGTAAGACGCCAGTGTTTGAGCAGGTAGTCACTATCACCTGGCACAAGTCATGACAGGATTGCTATTACAATGAATAGTATAATCCATGTGCAAAACTGAAGGTTCAGCCACTTACCTCACCACAAGCCAGCCATCATGTACAGCAGCACTGTTAGCAAGTCATCTGCCAACATTATTTTCCCTCGAAATAAATGAATCCTGGATTGACCCAGGCCACCAAGCCACAATGTTTGTCAGTCTCATTTTGACTTTGCCCATGAGTTGTGTGTTAATGGAGTGTCCCTGCTTACAGTAAAACAGTATCATTCTTGTTAGGTGCCCTTATTGCTATGATTGTTGTCAATAGTCTTGATTATGTTAGGAACATCAAATGACTCCTCGGAGCCTAAAATGGCTCATAAGTCAGCCATCAAAAAAGAAATCCTTGCTGGTCCCTAAAAGTCTATTCATTTTGTATATGGCCATTTGCATAGTTTTCAAGCAGCACCAAACAAACCATATTGTGTTAAACCTTTGTGCTTTAGGGCATGATATTCATCTATTATATATGTATTATATTATGTATTATATATTATATACCTTTTTTCTGTACCAAGGAGTGAATCACGCCTGTGTTCTTACTGCGCTTTGATTTCGAATCCTGAAAAGTAACAACAGGTAGTCTGTCTAAACTGATGAAAAAACAAATACAGTTCTTCATCAAAAACACGCTGCATGGGCCTTCTAACAAGGAAACTAAAATAGAGTCTGTGCATTATATTCATCATTTTTGAGCTTTGATATTTTTGTCACATCAACACGTTATTGTAATAATTTGATAATATGAATTATTATACACAATAGTGACTCATCATTTAGCTGGTTTTGTTGCATTTTCCTAATTTATCTAGGGTGTCATCATTTCCCACTTCTCCAAAATGTTGCATCCACATGCGTCAGAGTTGTCATAAATAAACCCAAGATTTCCCATCAGGTGTACTTTTATAAATCATGACTTTTGAGTGAAGTGTTGCACACACACATTTGGAACCTCTTATACATAGGCAAGTTTTATACATCTGACCCCTGATCTGCATCCATCCACCAATCTAATCATCTATCCATTTCTGATCCACTTAGCCTAATTCAAGATCTTGAAGAGCCACAGCCTATCATGGTAGCATCGAGCACAAGGCAACAATCAACGGTGTGCTTTTTAGTTTTGCCCCCTTTGATTCTGGCCCTGATCCCTATGTCAATAACTTTTGAAGGGTGAATTGATTTAACAAACAACTTTTAAGTGCAAGTTTTTCACAACTTCAGATGCACAGTAATAGTGAAACATGAACTGTACTGGCTTAATACATGTGACTCAAAAGTCAGTGACGTAAAATCTGTTCTACTGAATAAATGGAGTTGGATGAGAAGAATTGCAATTGATCAACTTACCTCAATCGTTTTCTTGTAAACATTCACTTTAAGCTTATGCATTTTTTCCATGACTCCTTCAAACTGTAACAGAAGTACAATTTATATTAATTTAATAATGAAAACATGACATTATATTATCAAGCCTGCATTACCCAATTCAGGTTTACAGGGGCTGGAGCCTATCCCAGAAGCAACGAGTCCAAGGCTGCTTAATAACCCTGCTTAATAAACATCCATCCATCCATTGTCTAACCCGCTGAATCCGAATACAGGGTCACAGGGGTCTGCTGGAGCCAATCCCAGCCAACACAGGGCACAAGGCAGGAACCAATCCTGGGCAGGGTGCCAACCCACCGCAGGACACACACAAACACACCCACACACCAAACACACACTAGGGCCAATCTAGAGTCGCCAATCCACCTAACCTGCAGGTCTTTGGATTGTGGGAGGAAACCGGAGCTCCCGGAGGAAACCCACGCAGACACGGGGAGAACATGCAAACTCCACGCAGGGGGGACCCAGGAAGCGAACCCGGGTCTCCTAACTGCGAGGCAGCAGCACTACCACTGCGCCACCGTGCCGCCCCTTAATAAACATGTTTCTATTATTTATACAATGTGAAAAAATACTGTACATGCATCATGAACAGAAAATGTTCCTGCAAAATAATAAATAAAATAATACTCTTTATGATTTCTTGCATTCTTTACATTTAACAAGTCTTGAACTTCAAGTGCATAGTAAGACTCTTGTACAAATTAACATTACAGAGTACCTTAATGCTTTCAAAGGACTCTGAAACCTGTTCAGTATAAGTAAAAAATGAAGAATACAATTTGCATTTTAGTTCAGTTTAACCCTAGGATATCAGGACACTTGAGTGGTTTAGTTGACCACTGTTATATGGAGCCTTACGCTTAGCTGTTAATTGTACATAGTGAAAGTAATGGAGGAGCTTTCAGTTCCTTTCCTTAAATACCACACTATAAAATGTTACAAAGGTCAACAGGACAGTCAGGACGTGTTTCAGACTTGAATTTACCCAGGCGGCCCTTTGAAATAGTCAATAGGGAATTGATGGCACAGAGGGCACCTTAACACAGAATTCAATTCTAGACAGAAATATGTCTGATTGATAGATAGATAGATAGATAGATAGATAGATAGATAGATAGATAGATAGATAGATAGATAGATAGATAGATAGATAGATAGATATATTGAGTTTCTCCCAAATGGTGAAAATCCTAAGCAGAGCAAGCTTAAAGGTCTCCCTCGTCACCAGTCCCTAAATAAACTGATGTTGCCATCTTACAACACAGAAAGAAGCACTCCAAACACCTGCCGAATTGTGAAGTGACTCTAATGACTAATGACAGATGATACTGTTCAAAAGGTAAATGCATTTCTGGGCCATCTTTGCACTATCCAGCAAATGAAGGAGAACTGCAAAGCCTGTAGCTTAGATGGGTTCCTCAGAAAGATATTCAAGCCTGGTAGTGAGGGATATGAATGCAATTTCAGCCGATTAACATCAAGATGTACAATGTCAAAGAAATCCCACCCAACCTCAAAAATGTCAGTATTGTTACCATTTTTTGATGCCGAAAAAATCCTTGATATGATATGCTCCTAATTCATCGGGCCAAACATACCAAGCAATTCCTTCTTGAGTCCCAATATGGCTTCAGACCATCCCAAAGTAATGCCAACATGACATTTATAGCCAGCAATTCCGGAGTAAATTTAGCAACAAAAGCATTAAATTGCATCTATTGATCTAAAGAAGGCCTTTTCATTAATGTGAAAGCCATTTGGAAACATCCATTCTAAACATTGAAGTCCTGCCAAATGTATTCCTGTATGCATTTATTCATTGCAATTGGACAGAAAAAGACTCCTTCCCTACCCAGACAAGGGGTCAAACAGACATGCATCATCACCAAGGTAAAGACAACTAGCCCCATGATTCTGTAGAACCATCTTCACAGGAAAGCTGAGCCAAAGAAAGACTACCTGGGGTGACCACATGAAGCAGCTCAGCACTTTCAAGTCCCAACCTAAAAAAGACCAATTAACACTACCAGCTGCGACACCATAGTCATGGGATATCCTTTATGATGCCACATGATTCATCAAACAGTAGCTCACTTTGAGATTGAATGTTTATCTGATAAAACAGACAAAAATGTCAATGAAGACAGAAACAGGAGAATCCAAATTTGTAAAAGCTGGTCCCATACAGAAACTCATGCTTCTATTGTTCTTAGATTGGTGACATGAGAATTGAATTCCTTAGACATTGAAGGCCTACAAATAACCTTGACAACCTTCAAGCTCCAATCATTGACATTCAAACAGTGGAGTTCAATGCTTGCATTATGGTTCTCCCTTCGAAGGGCAATCATTAACCATCATTAGCCATCAAGTCAAAACACTTATTGAAAGTCCATCACTGTGTCGTATAATAAAGTGGTTGGGTGAAGAGTGGAAGAACAATTCAAAAATTAGTGGTTATCATCTCTCTTCATTATTATCAAGACTAAAACATAAAGATATCCAGATATGTCCACACACTTCCCAATTCATTCTTTTTCCATCTGATAAATGACGTAGTTCTATCAAGACCAGGACTACCAGACTTTATAACAGTACTTACCAATAAGATCTGAAAAGTATTTACTTAGAATTTTGGACTTAACAGTCTTTTTACATCATGATTTTGTTTTATTTGCTATACATTATAGATGAGGTGTCTTTTTGATGACTATGAATGTGTTTAGATAAGTTTGTTGCTTTGAAGGTTATTTGAGATGGTGATTTTGGTTTTCTTAAGCTGTATGTTTATATTGTGGTTTTATTTGGATAAGTCCATCACGTCAAATTCTATAAAATCTCTAATATTGTGACAATAAAATAAGTCATAAAAAACACCTCCATTTGTGCTGTATGCCATGAAGTGAAATTCTGTTTTTGTATTTTGTTAAAGTACCGTAGAATGTAGAATTAAAAATCAAATGTCACTTACCTTTTTTCGTTGTTCTTTCTGTCTTTCTCGATATTGTTCCAATCTTCTTACTTCATCTTTCAACTGTCCTGCCACCTGGATGTGTAAATTTCCTATGTTTTCCATTTCTGCAAGATGAAGATTCATTATTTTATTGAACCACAACAGAACTTATTAGCTTTCCACATTAGCAACCCCAAGGCTACCAAGTAAATTAATCTCATCTGCATAAGACTTCTTTCTTGACTCATCTGCCATACTGGATATGACACAATTTTATATCTCACTGTGCAGTTGGGGTTGACCAGTAATGCCCAGATGGCTCCATTTACCCACAGCAATTAATAAATTATGGCCAAAGCATTGTACAAATAAAATTAATTCAAGCTTTGGATTGTCCATTCCAGAACCCTCCATTTCCTTCTTTTCAGCCATCCCTTATTATATTTACTAGTATATTATTTAGAGACATTGTCATGCTGCATGGACCACTTTAGGTTGAGCTTAAATCTTCTAATAGATGAACTCACATTATAGTCAATGAAGAATTCATAGTGGATTCTGCAATGACAAGCTGCCCATGTCCTGATACAGAAAGCAGCCCCAAAACCATAACATGTCCAACATAATGCTTTACAGTTTGTACTCTCAGGTTCTTCTGGTCAAATTTTGTCTTTGGTTTATCCCCAGATATGATAATGTGACTGAAAAACTCTATTTGCCTCATTTGTCTAGAGCGCATTGTTCCAGAGGTTCTGATATTTAACTAGGTGCTCATGGGGAAACTTTATTTTTGCCCCCATTTCCTTTCTCTACAGCAAAAATTTGCTCCTATCACACCTCCCATGTAGACATTAACAATGACAGGAGCTACCTGAAGTTCCTGTGATGAAATTCTGGGGTACTTAGAGACTTCTTTTAGCATTGGCATTCTGCACTTGAGCTCAGCTTGCAGGGGTGGCCTGGCCAGGGCAGGTTGGAGGTTGTTTGAAATCATCTTCACTTGTAGATATTGTCATAGATAGTTTTTATCATCACTTCTTATAGATTATATATATATATATATATATATATATATATATATATATATATATATATATATATATATATATATATATATATATATATATATATATATATATATATATATATATATATATATATATATATATATCATGTACTTCATAGATGTGCAATTGTCTACCATTATCTGTTTTCTTTTAAGGTTTTCTGTGGACTTTTTCGCATGTGTGTATCCCATTCTATTGATCATCATTGAGATGTTTGGAATCCACTTGTGGTCCATTCAATTGATTGAACATAATTAGGAAAGACACACACCTGTCAGTAGAAGATCTTACTGTTGACAAGGCATATCAGAGCAAAATCCAAGCCATGATGTCAAAGAAACTGCCTGCATCGGCTTGATCAAAGTATTATGTAATTGTGTTTTGATTTATTCATAGTTATTATTTTTGGTATTTCATTTATTTATTCATTCATATACTTGTTTATTTCGAATTTACTAGCTGTCCTACCCATCTATGGTGGGTAGAAACCTAAATAATCAACATAGACCTCAACGATAACCTTTGCAGTGCACCACCTATTGGAACGTATTTTGCAATGCATGTAATAATAAAATATACTGCATTTGTCATTCCAACAGATGGTGCATCACTAACCTTTATAGGAATACAATACAGTTCTAAAAAATGTTTGTGTGCATCATCTGTTGGAATGACAAATGCAAAGCATATATCTCCATTTTATGCTATTTGTAATGGGATTCATAAAAGCAATGTGATATGTGAATAAGGTATATCAAAATCAAAATTTAAAAAAAGGTTTGTGATGTACCATCTTTTGGAATGATAGAGACATAAGAACCAGATGGATAAGATACACTGATACATAGACACTTTATTAAGATGGATTCTTTTTCTTATTTTGCAAATTTTATCCTTTAACATCTCGTAAAGCCCTTTGAGTTGCATGTTTTGTATGAAAATGTGTTATGGAAATAAATACTGATGTATTCAGGATTAATCACATTCTTTTTTTATTATTGTAAGATTTTTTAATAAAAAGGAAATGATTTAATGCATACTATTAGGGCTTATTTGTTGTGTGACACTTTGTGTTTTGTCTTAAATAAATATTCCCATTTCCCCAACACACATTTAATGAATAGTATCATAAACCAAACAAATTTGATTTCATATTAATTAGAAATTTCCTTAATTAATCAAAAATTAGTACAGAAGATGGAGCCTATTCAAGACACGGATATTAAAACAATTCCGAAAAAAATCACACAGTTCACATGAAGTGTCAACCAAAACTGAAAGTAAACCACAACTGGAACCAGTGGTGTTTCTAATTAACTGTACTTACTCCATAGATACTGAAAGAGAATAAAAAAGGAAACTTACGGGTTTTAAGTGTTTCAAAAGATGTTCTCAATGTGCTGAAAAAGAAAAAGAGCTCTAATAAATAAGAGTAACTTAAACAAAGGTAATTGACCTAATAGTATTCAATGAAAGAAGCTACTAGAAAAGCTGTAACTATTCTATTTGGCATATTTCTAATATCTAGACATTTTTAAAAGATATTTTCTGCTTTTGTCCCAATACATTATATAATTTAGTGTAAAATAGATTAAATAAATAACACTATGTATACACATACACACTACAAAGACATAAAAGGCTAATATTAATTCAGCACTGAATTCTAAATCACAATGTTTATTTTATGCAACTTTAATTTAAAAAAGCAGACATCTAGAAGAGGAAGAACACAAACCATAGAGCACACAAAAAAGTTTCAAAATGGGGTGTGCAAGGTTTAAATTACCCTGATTAAAGAATGTTAAATGCATTGTTTGGTTCTTGAGACTTAATTATCTCCATTAGAATTATGCAGAATTAAACAGGAGCCGAAGCTGAGCTTCAAACACACACCCCCTACACACTCCGGCTTGTTCGCACTGCAGGGACTTCTTATTTTATCTTTAACTAGCTGTGTTACCTGGCCTCGCCTCAGTTATAAATGGTTGCATCAGAAGTACACTGTACTGTAACTGAGTCCTTTTCTATATATTTTTATTTTTTTATCAAGGGCTAATATTATTGATTCACCTGACCTGCTTCCTGTTGAACATGTTTTATACAGTCCATATGTGGTAAGTAGTCCATGGCGCTGGGCTAATTTTAAATATGTAATCACACCCCACAAATCACAGGCTCTAATCAGGCACGGGTGGGTGTGCCAAGGTGCTTTGCTAAGATGGGGGGATGCCAGCCTGATTGCAAAGACACGTGGGGGTGTGCGCTTCAGGCAGGTGCCCCATTAATTCCTTGAAGGGAGCAGCATATGCACACCTGGCCCCATTAGAAGTGTCAGTTTATAAGGAGCCTGCACAGGCAGAGAGTGAGAGCGAGAACAAGAGGATGTGCAGCCAGCCAGCCAGGAGTGCACAGCTCGGTCGCAGGCCCACTAAGGATTGGCGCTCTAGGGTTGGATCATCCCCACTAATTAATTGTTGGGGAGTGGTGACGTCCCAAGAAATCTGAGGTACGCCAGGGGCGTGTGAAGGAAGACAGGATGACAGCTGACCCCGAGTGGTCTGGCTGGTGCTGCTTGGAGGCAGCTAAGACAGGGGTTGGGGGTTGAGGACCACAGCTGCTTGTGTCTCCACCAGCTGAGTGAGCTATGGGTGAGCCTGGGTGATGGAATTGGAAAGGTGCTGGGCTCATCCGACAGAATACGAAAAACACAAAGGCTGATGGTTTTAATCTTGTTTTAATCCTGATTCTTTTTTTTTTTGTCACCTTGGAACACTGCTTTTTGGTGGCGTTAATAAAAGCAGTTATCACTTTGCACCTAGCCCTTGCTGTGCGTGAGTGTCCTCATTTGCTTGGCTCGTCCCATGGTTACGTTATCAGCGGTAGTGGGTTCGAAAGGCTCCCCGGAAGGACCTGGTAATATGGAACTAACCCGCATCATCACCCCATGATGTTGTTGGTGTAAAAGACATTGTAGAGCTCCATGTTAAAGTGCTATTCAGTAATGGTACAAAGGTGATTCCAAATTGATTCATTCAAAGCTAAAAACTGCTAAAAATCTTCACTCTTCATTGGCATCAAAGCCTACAATCAGTATTGCTTCAGTATACCGTGGATTTGAATAAATGAGTACTAACAAAAAAACAAATTACTAATTACTTTTACTCACTCACAATCTCTGTCCTGTTCTCTTATCACTTTCTGAAAAACAGCACCTCCATCAGCTATAGAATTTTTTTGCTTTTTAAAAGCATTTAATGCTGATTACTGATTGATATTGCAAACTTAATGACGATATGCGGGTGGAAAAAAATGTGGGGTTTTCCAAAAATGCAAGACTGCACACTGATAAAAATATGTTGTGTAATCAGTTTATTTTAGATTTATTGTCACTTTCTGGTTCACTGAAGCATCGACAATGCTGTGCAGTGTTTTAACCCATTTAAAACTGTGCTTATCACCAAAGGGAACCCCTTTCCCCTCCCCAACACCACAGCTTTTCTAATTGGGGTCCATTCAGGAAGGGGGAACTCCCCTACTAAAATGCTGTCTGTGTGGCGCCAAGGAACTTAAAAAGGAAAAACTGGGCCCTTAAGGCCACAAGAGTTGAGAAGCACTGCTCTAACATAAACATTGTAATCCAACAAAACAATGAAATTAGCTGAGGGAAAAATAAAAACATAGATAGCAGTTTCTGACATTGATGATATGCCAAGTTTGTCAATGCTGTTATTTAAAGGTCGTGAACGCAGATGAAATGGTCCTGGAGCAGTACACTGAGTGATGGGAAATGTAGTTCCCACTTCACCATTTACACAAGGTTGCAGATCAGATGAAGGGGATGGAGGTGAAAGGTAATATATATACTGCTCAAAAGAATTAAAGGAACACTTTTTAATCAGAGTATAGCATAAAGTCAATGAAACTTATGGGATAGTAATCTGGTCAGTTAAGTAGCAGTGGGGGTTGTTAATCAGTTTCAGCTGCTGTGGTGTTAATGAAATTAACAACAGATGCACTAGAGGGGCAACAATGAGATGACCCCCAAAACAGGAATGGTTTAACAGGTGGAGGCCACTGACATTTTTACCTCCTCATCTTTTCTGACTGTTTCTTCACTAGTTTTGCATTTGGCTACAGTCAGTGTCACTACTGGTAGCATGAGGCGATACCTGGACCAGTTTATTAAACACCATTTCTTCTAGATCAGGTGCATGAAATTGATTACACTCACAGCAACTATGCTTGGTAAGCACTTGCTAAGCGTGTCTTCTTTGAGCCTCACTGAGCTTTGCTGATTTCACTTCACTTCAGCAGACACCCTTCACTTGTATAAACTGGCACACTCTATTCTTCTTTTAAAATGCTGTCAGTGTTGTGCTAAAATGGGAGATGCTGTGTGTTAGAATGTCCCACTCACTAATGCATTATTAATGACGACTATCAACAGACAAAAAAAAAAAGTGTCATGTTTCCTACTTTCAATAAAATCTGTCAAGAAATTTTTGAGATTTTGGGTTTTTAGTTTTTCTATTGTGTTTTGTTCTTTTTATTCCTACATTTTGATATATCGAAATGTCCTTTCTTAGTGGATGCCTACTGCCCTAGATGTACCATTCTGCCAAATTTCAACTGTTTAGCTAAATGGGGCGTTGTGTTTTTGATGATTAGTGACTGAGTGAGTGAGTCAGTCAGTCAAATTTGTTATATCCTGTACATAGATAATGATAATGACAACATTCTGTAAAAAACTTGCATGCCATCTCATTATTTATGTGCAGCATATACTAGACAGGTAATAGTGTAATTAAAAAATATTTGCTCTCTAAACAATCAGTCAGATTGCAGTGCTTACCTTAAAAGTGCTAAAAGTGTAAATAGTAAGGTAGAAACTGTTAAGGTGAGAGCTGCAGTGTACATAGTGGCCCTGAAAGGCCAGTGGAGAATTCCTCCAGCATTATTATAACTTGGAAGGCCCAAAGAGTGTCCGATTTAAAAAGAACATGCCGGAGAGCTGAGTATAAATGGGGAAAAACTAAACCGATCGTCCACTATGAAATATTGAAGGAAAAAATAACTGAATATAACAATAGAGTCCACATTGAGAGGCAGTCCTATTTCTGTAAAATTATAAATGATAATGCTGGTAATCCAAGATTTTAATTTTCAACTATCGATCATCTTCTAAATCCAACTCACTTAATGAAATGCTTCCTAAAAACTACTAATGAAACTTGTGGTTTTTTGCTATATTTTTAAGCACAAAATAAATGATTATAGAAACAACATAGTACATCCACCCCAAAGTTATTGCATTTGAATCCCAGCATGCCCTTCTAGCGAGTTCAATTCTTTCACTGGAATACATCAACCTGAATTATGTAGAATACTTTCTAAACTGAAATCCTCCACCTGCGTCCTTGACCCAGTACCAACAGCCTTATTTTAAAGACATCCCTGATGTCCTTATTGATAGTGTGTTTGGCAGAGTGAATTCATCATTAGATACTGGGGTCTTCCCTTACTGTCTAAAGACTTCAGTTGTTAAACTCCTGTTCAAGAAAAATAATCTCGACTCCTCTGTCTTTGACAACTTTAGACAAATTACTAACTTGCTTTTCTTAAGTAAAATTCTAGAAAATGCAGTTATTAAGCAGCTTAATGATTATTCGTAACAAACTTTCAGTCAGGTTTTAGAACAAACCATAGTACAGAAACAGTGCTGGTTAAAGTAGTAAATGACTTGCAGGTTAAAGCAGACAGAAGCCATATATCTGTTCTTATTCTCTTAGACTTTCAGTGCAGCATTTGACACCAAATACCACAGTATTCTTATAAATCGACTTAGACAGTAGGCGGGTCCATCCAGCACCATCTTAAATTGGTTTCAGTCTTACTTAACAGACTGAAAATGATGTTAGTTGTGGTGATTGTACTACGGAGACCCATGATAATTCATATGGTGTACCACAAGGATCTATTCTGAGTCTGCTGCCTTTTTCAATCTACATGCTTCCATTAGGCAAGATTATCTCAAAACACAAGGTGAGCTACCATGGATAGTTTTATCCATGTTTTAGTGTGAATTGTACGCACAGCATAGCACATGAGGCCATTGGAGATGTCCCCATCTTTGAACTTGAACTTGAATTTTATTGCCTCACAGCACAGGTTCTAGGAATTTCTCTTGCTGTTTTGTTAAAATACATTGCATGGTGAACACAATTAACAGCACAGTACAGTATTCAATATATGACACCATCACAGCATTGTATACAGTAGTAGTGAAAAATATCTTGTACAAAACACAAATATATAAAACAATTTAGTAATGCAGAATTGCTCCATGACCACTGATATATCAAGTACCGTATATACTCGTGGATGAGTTCTCACGCAGATAAGTCGGGACTTGATTTTAATGTATAATGTCTGGTATTTTATAATGTCAGTCATATAAGTCAAATGCTGAAACCTCTTGCTACTGGTACAAGGGATTATGATATGCTAACGCCCGCCTGAGAGAGTAACCACGGAGCTCACTGCCTTTTTTTCCTATGATAGTGCGGCAATGCGCTGTATTAGCATGTGCTCCTAACCTCTCTCTCTCTCTCTGCATTGTACCTACGTGACCACACGGTGACACCCAAACTATTCCGAAGCAATGTTTGCACTGATTTGTGTTTTTCGTATCTCACACCCTCATACACCTTTATCGTAAGAGCATCCCTTATCTACGATGGAGCGTTCAATCAGAAGAAAATATGAAGCTGGTTTTAAATTAAACATTGTTGAAGTAGTGACAGAAATTGGTAACTGCACTGCTTCAACAAAATTTGATGTGTCTGATAAACTGATTAAAGATTGGAGTTGGTAAGAAGATGTTTTAAAAAAAAAATTAATGTCGCATTTTTGAAAGGGCATACAAGTCGGGGTCTGATTTTATTATCGATTTTTCGGGTTTCAAGACCCGACTTATACGTGAGTATATACGCTATGCCCTTATAAAATAAATACAAAATAAAAATATTTTAGATTGAATGGAGGAAGCTACAAATCAGAGACTGTGTTTAACCAGAGTGACTGCAGTAGGAAAGAAACTGTTTCTGTGTCTGGTAGTTCTTGCTTTTAGTGACCAGTGATGTTTCCTTGACGGTAACAACTGAAAGAGATGGGTGTCCAGGTGAGTGTAGTCTTTGCTTATATTTTTGGGGCGTTTCCTGACCCTTGATGTATACAGGACCTCGCTGGATTCCAGTTTCAGACTTACCTTATCTGTTTTGCTGTCTGAATAACAGTTTAAGTGAGCAGATGCGTTGCCATACCAGACTGTTACGGAGAAAGGAAGGATGCTTTCAAAACAGCTTTATAAAAAGTGGACCAGCACTGATTGAGGCAGGTTAAACTTGAAAAAGTTGATGGAATAAAAACATACGCTGCCGAGTTTTTTTGATAACAGCAGTCATGTTGTCATTGCAGTTCAAACTGAGTGATAATTGTGTCAAGAAATTGAAATGATACCACCCTGTTCATAGTCACACCGTTTATAACTAGAGATGTAGGAAGACAGGAGTCCCTTCTAAAATCTACAGTCATTTCCACTGTTTTCAAAGTATTCAAGTTAAGATTGTTGAAGGTGCACCAAATGGTCAGCCAATATACCTCGCTCCAATATGGCACCTGTGTGTGATCAGGCCAGTCAGGGTGGTATCATGGACACACTTCAACAATTTAACAGATGGGTCAATGCAGGTGCAGTCATTGGTATAAAGAGACTAAAGGAGAGGGGGCAGAATGCAGTCCTGGGAGGACTCTGTGCTCAGGGTCAGGGGCCCTGACTAATACTTGCAAATCTTCACTGTCTATTGTCTGTTCCTTAGAAAGTCAGAGGTCCAGAGACACGTGGCATAGTCCACATTCTTACTGAGAAGTGTGCTATGGAGAAGCTCTGGTGTATTTGTGTTAAATGCAGAACTGAAATCTACAACTAAAATCCTGGCATTAGTAGTTGAGGTATCTAACTGCTGCAGTTGTACTGTTACCACCTTAGTCAGTGATAAAACCTCTCATAACTCAGCCTTTCCCAACCAAGGTGGACAAAACTTTCCACCAATTAGCAGCTACCATGTTGGGCGCACATGCAATTAAGAAACCAATGACAAAATGTCCACTTCTTCAGTTGTAACCCAGTGTCAACACTAGTTCTATGCTCTATAGCAGGAATTCTTTTGCCTAGGATGTGGCCCCTAAAGAAAAGCAAGAGTGAACCTGCTACTGCAAAGGATAATGTAGGGACAGACGTAACAGATGTTCGACAGTGAGGCACACAAACAAGAGAGAGACCATTTGGAGAAGCAACATGTCTGCCTCACTGAAGAAAGGGCCTGACTGATTGTGAACCCCCAGTAGATGTTTTTTATGTTAGCAAAAGAGCAGTATAACATATAAAAACTGCAAAACTATAACTGTCGTTCAGCCAGAAATCATAAGTTGCGACCAAAGCCCAGAGAGAGAAAAGCATCTGGACAAAGAATGACAAAGTGCACTCCGCATCGTTCATTGTGCATGAAAGAAAAGCTCTTTGTAGGCCTTGAAGAAATCAGAACATAGTACTGCCTCGATTCCTTGACATGATAGCAGCTGGATAAAGAATAAGTACACTGCTTTAGGCTATTTGTTCTGAGAGTGGCATTGTTGGTAACATGGTATTTCTGTAACTGACAGTAAAAACTACTTAAGAGCAAAACAACTTTTGTTAAATTGAATTCATAGTAAATCATACAGTTTGGCTTCTCAAAAAAATTTGAAAAACAAATGGTGTTTTTCAACCAGTGAAATTCATACAATGGAAAAGAAAGAAAGGTATTTATCCCTGGCTTGGAATCATTTTCCTTTGCTAATTCTGCATGTTTCTGCAGATCATGTATTGCTTAAGTAAAGTAAAAAAAAAAAAACTCATTTCCTGTCAAGTACAGACATTTTGTTGCGCCATGAGACATTTCTTGTGGTTGTTTTGGTAGTATGATGCCTGACTGGTAAATTATGATGGCAGTCTTGGCAATTGCAATGCTAAAGATGTGATGGAGACAGAGGCAGTGCTCAGTACGTTACTTCACAGTACTTGGAGTGTGCATATCCTCAACTGCACTAACCGAGAAACAGCAAATGGCAATTGCTAGGTAATGGAAAGGGGAAAGTTTCCAAGTAGAAAGTTTCCTGTAATGAAAACAAAATCATCAGCATGATTGTTTATTTTGGTGTATTTTCATGTAGTAAATAAGCATTTTTAAAAGAATCACAGCATTCTCCCATGGTAATGTAAATGAGAGAGCCATAGAATATATATATATATATATATATATATATATATATATATATATATATATATATATATATAGTGTGGAGTTTCTCCCCTTTAACACAGTCAGACATGAGAACAGTTGTCCATAAAACGCACACATTTATTCTTCCCTTTGTTTTACAGCACCACACAATGTACAAATCAGCTAAATTGCTCACAGACCCTTCTTTCCTTTACTCTCTTTCAGTACTACTTCTGCCTCTACTCCTCTCCTCACAAGTGCCGTCCACTTCCTCCCAATTCCAGCTCATCTAATGGAGTGAGGCAGCCCTTTTATAATGCCCTGGATGTGCTCCAGTTGCTCTGTGATGATGGTGTGGCGGAAGTGCTGCAGTCCAAGGGTCTGTAATCTTCCAGGCGCCCCCTGGTAGTCTCCATGGGCCCCAACAGGGCTGAGCTTCTAACCTCTGATCCTGTGGCCCCTGATGCAGACCAGGGTGGCTGCCCTCTCGTGGCCCGGGGGGGGATTGCCCCTCTCCCGGTCCTTCCACCTTCCAGGTGTCCTGGCTGGACAGGACCCCAGCCGTCAAGAATAGTTTACTTATGTTCTGTAGATAAGCGGTAAGTGAAGAAATGTGAATGAGGTGTTCCATTTAGTAATTATGACTTTTAGTCTAAATTCGGCAATGCTATGTGCAAAGTGAAACTTGCCTCCTTCAGCTATCACTAGCAATAACATATGAAGGATAAAACTTTTAACTTTTATAAACTTTTCTTCCTAAATTACATGGGAAAACTAAACTGACATTTCACTTATTCACAACAGCTGTTTCATTAGTGTGTAGTACACACCGACACACACACACACATCCTCACAATTGTGCTGTTCAAAGGAAGATGAGCACATAGGAGCTATAAAGAAAGTCAATGCATCTATCAAGGGAAGCAGATGCTGAGAAACTTACAACAAAGTAGTGAAAGGCTGATTCGTCTAAAAGATCAGAACTCTTAACAATGCATTTAAAAGCCACTCAGTGGTGTCTCCACAGGTAATTCTTTAGACAAGAATTAAGACTAGGAGATGTAATTCATAAGTCAGTGAGATCAAACCAAACTAGCTTAGATGTATTTTTGTGTTGTTTGTTTATTGCCTTGTGTCTGTATACACTAGAATATCTTTTCTTTCCTTTATGTTATGAAAAAACCTTTATTTAGCATTTTGTTTATTGAAGCAAGTGTTTTTCAGGTTGTTTGTTGAAATGTTTATTCCTGCTATTATAACTGTTAATATTATGATCTTCTAGGTGGAGTTAGTTTCACTTTTACTTTGTTACTCCTTTAATTTGGATTGGTCATTATTATTTTTTTTATGTTTACAGCATTATAAACATTGTCACCTTCTATATAACAATACAACAACAACAACAACAACATTTATTTTTTTTTTTTTTTTATTTATTAATTTTATTACAATCAATACATAGCAATCAATTTTACAAAAAAAAAAAAAAAAAAAAAGAATTATGCTAAGAACAGATCGATCCCCACCCTTGAGAGAGAGAGCAAGCCAAACGGTGTAAAATTTAAGGCTTTTAAAAATACCTAAATCAACAAATTCTCTGTGCTTTATAAATCATTTCAAAATATTACTGATTAGATCCTGCCATGTTTTGAAAAAAGTCTGCACAGATCCTCTAACTGAGTATTTGATTTTTTCCAATTTTAAATAATATAACACATCAGTTTCCCACTGACTTAAAAGAGGAGAGTTTGGGTTCTTCCAGTTTATCAGAATAAGTCTGCGTGCCAACAGTGTAGTGAATGCAATCACAATTTGTTTGTCTTTCTCCACTTTAAGACCCTCTGGAAGAACCCCAAACACAGCTGTTAATGGGTTAGGAGGGATTGTGAGTCCAAGACTGTCTGAGAGGTAATTAAAAATTTTTGTCCAGAATAATGTTAATTTGGAGCAGGCCCAGAACATGTGACCTAGTGAGGCTGGGGCTTTTGCAGCGTTCACAGGTTGGATCATGCCCTGGAAACATTTTGAGAGTTTTAGTCGAGACAGATGTGCTCGATATATAATTTTGAGTTGTATAATTGTATGCTTTGCATATGGAGCTTGAGTGAATTCTCTGCATTGCTACTTTCCACTCCTTTTCTGATATATTAATTGAGAGGTCATTTTCCCAGTGTCCTCTTGGATCTTTGAAAGGAAGGGATTGTAAAAGGATTTTATATATTGTAGAGATGGAGTCTAACTCCTTGAAATTGAGCAATAAATTTTCCAGCGTGGATGAGGGTGCAAGATGAGGAAAATCTGGAAGGTTCTGTTTAACAAAGTTCCTGATTTGAAGATAGTGAAAGAAATTTGTAGCTGGAATGTTAAATTTGGAATGTAATTGTTCATAGGATGCAAAGACGTTGTCTATATAAAGATCTCTAAGCAAGTTAATTCCAAATTTTTCCAGATATTAAAAACTGCATATGTTTGTGAGGGTTGAAAGAGGTGGTTCTTTTGCAGGGTGCCACAGAAAGAAGCTTCTCCGTCTTAAAATGCTTTCTACATTGGTTCCAGATTCTAAGTGAGTGGAGCACAATTGGGTTATTAGTGTATTGCCGATAACGTGTGTTTATTGGAGCACAAAGCAAGGAATACAAAGAAGTACTGCAGGATTTTACTTCTATTGCGGTCCATGCCTGTGTATGTTCTTCTATTTGTGTCCAGGTTCTTATCGACTGTATATTTGCCCAGTAATAAAACTGGAAGTTAGGTAGAGCCATGCCGCCTTCTGCCTTTTGTCTTTGTAGGGTCGCTCTTTTGATGCGTGGATGTTTAGAATTCCAAATAAATGAGGTTATTGTTGAATCTAATTGCTTAAAGAACGATTTATTAATGTATATTGGTATGTTTTGAAATAAAAAGGAGCTTAGGAAGAATATTCATCTTAACAGTGTTAATTCTTCCAGCTAGTGTGAGATGAAGGGTTGACCATCTATGCAAGTCTTGTTTAATTTTTTCCATGCAGACGACGAAATTTTGTTGATAAAGAGCTTTATGTTTACTTGTGATGTTTACCCGAGGTATTTAAACTGTTCTGCAATGATAAAAGGAAGGGTGTCTAATCTAATATTATATGCTTGCGAATTCACCGGAAAGAGTACACTTTTATTCAGATTAATTCTGAGACCAGAGAGCTTTTGAAATTCTGTGAGTGCTGCTAAGACTGCAGGCACAGAATTTTCTGGGTCCGATATATACAGTACCATGTCATCTGCATATAATGAGATTTTCTGTTCCAGTCCTTCTCTGCTAATCCCCTTTATCTGATCAGTATTTCGACAATGTATTGCCAGTGGTTCAATGGCAATTGCAAACAGCAGTGGTGACAAAGGGCATCCTTGTCTTGTGCCACGTTCTAGTTTAAAGTAGTCTGAGCAAATGTTATTGATGCAAACTGAAGCTTCTGGGTTAGTATACAGTAATTTAATCCATGCACAAATGTTGGGCCAAACCCAAACTTCTCCAAAATAGTAAAAGGTATTTCCATTCAATCATGTCGAATGCTTTTTCTGCATCCAATGATAATAATATTTCTGGGGTGTTTGATTTAGTTGGTGAGTATATTACATTAAACAGGCGTCGAAGATTTGAAGATAAGTGTCGGCCCCTAATAAATCCAGTTTGGTCTTGTGATATTACTGAGGGGAGCACTTTCTCCATCCTTCTAGCTATGATTTTAGAGAGTATTTTAACGTCGTTATTCAGAAGTGAAATTGGTCTGTATGATGCACATTGTAATAAGTCCTTATTTTGTTTTGGAAGACAGTGATTAGTGCTTGGCGAAAGGTTTGTGGAAGAGATTGGTTATCTCTGGCTTCTGTAAATGTTGCTAATAGGAGGGAGCTAGCTGAGCGGAGAATTTCTTGTAAAACTCTGCAGGGTAGCCATCAGGGCCTGCTGCTTTTCCACCTTGGAGTGACTTTATAGCATCCAGTAATTCTGATAATGACAGAGGTTTATCGAGCTCCTCCACACTAATAGCGTCAATTTGTGGTATCTGTAATTTATCCAGAAATGCATTAGATTGTATATTGTCTTCTTTAAACTCAGTAGTATATAGGGATTTATAGTAGTCTCTAAAAGTGTACATTATATTTTTGTGTTCGATGATTTTATCTCCATTCGTGTTAGTAATTACGAGATTGCGTATGCATATCTTGCTTGTGAATTTGTTGCGCTAAAAGCTTATTAGCTTTCTCTCCATGTTCATAATAATGATGTCTGGATTTGTAAATTAGTTGTTCGGTTTCTTTAGTTGTCAAGAGGTTTAATTCTGAATGTAGAGCCTGCCTCCTCTTATGTAGAGTCTCGCTTGGTAGTCTGGCATGTTCTTCATCTATTTTAGTAATTTCGCTTTTATCTCTGCTACTTTCTTCTTCGGATTTATTTCTGTGGGAAAGATATGAGATAATCTGTCCTCTTAAGAAGGCCTTAAGAGTTTCCCAGAGTATTCCTGCAGAGATCTCAGGGGATGTATTTGTCTCTAGAAAGAATTCAATTTGTTTGGATATAAATTCAGTACAATTCTCGTCAGCTAATAGAAGCGGATTGAGACGCCATCTGCGGGTGAGTGTATGGGGCTTAGTAATTTCAGCTCCAAGATCATCGGAGCATGGTCTGAAATAACAATAGCATCGTATTTACAAGATTTAATCTTAGGCAAGAAGTTATTATCTATAAAGAAGTAATCAATCCTTGAGTAGCAATGATGTACTGGTGAGTAGAAAGAATATGTTCTTGAATTTGGGTTTAAAAACCTCCAGGGATCTGATAAGTTGTGATCAGTTATAAACTTTGTAATTATCTTTGCGGTGTTAGTTGCGTTCCCCTGTGGAGGAAGTCTTATCTAAAAGTGGATTTAGAACACAATTAAAGTCCCCAGCCATTATAAGTTTATGAGTGTTCAGATTGGGAATGGATGCAAATAAATTTTGTATAAATTCCTTATCATCAACATTAGGTGCATAAACATTTATCAAAATCATTTTACAGTTAGATAAGTCTCCCATGACCATCACATATCTCCCTTCAGGATCCAATACTACATCTGATGCTACAAATGGTACTGTTCTATGTATGAGAATTCCCACCCCTCTAGTTTTCTTTGTAAAACTAGAATGGAACATTTGGCCAGTCCAGTCTTTTGCAGCCGGAACTGATCCTTACTTAGTAAGTGGGTTTCCTGTAAAAATACTATTTTAGCATTTAGACCTGTTAGGTGAGAAAGTACTTTCTTTCTCTTTAATTCGTGATTCAGGCCTTTAACATTCCAGCTTACGAAGTTAACTGTCCCATCATGGAGACACTGATTCTGAGTTTTTGGTGTCATATTATAGTCTTAACTGGAAGTGAAATAGTTTAGGTCTTAATTTCCTATTCCCCCAAGAGTTGTTGCCATGCAGCTTATTATTACGTTGATAGTTATAATTATAAAGATTGAGATGATAGATTAGATATAGATCAAGCCTGCTCTCTTTCTCTTCCCCTTAACCCCCACCCTCCCTTTTTGCCTCCCCAGGTGAGGCTAAAACCCACTTCATGCAGTCCCAGTCCTCTGACATACCCAGAGACAGAGCACGCCCAAAGCACATCAAGCCCCCATGCAGTGGCGCTTTAAGGTTAAAAGATAGAGATATCTGTTACCAATATAGTCTTTAAAAGAGAAAAAAAAAAAAAAAAAAAAGAATTTTGCACTTAATATATATACATATATATATATACACACATATACATACATATATACATATATATATATACATACACATACATATACATATAATCTTCATCAATTTTAGTGCATTAAGATGATATCCCCAGATAATAAACCCAGGTGATGGTGTTAAAGATGTGTCCAAAACAAGCATAACAAGTCTTAATGCAGTAATAGCAATAACAGCAAACCAAGGGTATGATATTGAACAGTCTCATTTAGGGTACACATGAAATAATTAGAAAAGAAAAAAAAGAGGAGGAAAACGTAATTAAGCACAATAAAACATAAACATTTAGCCCTAGTAATACTAAGTAATGATAAGTAATAAGTAAGTAATAATAATATAAGAATATGAGAATATATGCTGATAAAAACCCGTATTTTAAAACAAATAGATCAGACAGTAGATTATTAATCCTAGCTTTATCATTTACCGCCATGACTCACAATTATGTATCAGAATAGTCCCGGATCAGCTTTCTTAACTCATTTTCTGCCTCCTCCTTGCTAGCGAAAACATAGAAATGACCCTGCCATTCCACTTTCAGTTTTGCCGGATACAGGAGGCCGTATTTGACATTGGCTTGCCGTAGCTGTTTAATATTATAGAAGGCGGCGTTTGATAGCTGTTGCTGGAGAGAAGTCAGGGAAGACGCGAATGTGGCAATCTTCATATATAATATCTTCCCCTTTTTTTTTCCTGAGGAGTTCCATCACCTCTAACTTAAATGATAATCGCTCAAAACGAACTATAAAAGATCTTGGTCGGGTCTGACGGTGTTTGATCAGCGACGCGTAAGCGCTGCTATCTCAGATTCTGCTTTAAAGTCGCCCGATTATTTTAGAAAAAGTTCAGTTGCGAATTTCACCGGTTTAAACTTTCGATTCTCCGCAGCCTTCAATTCTGACATTATACCTTCTATTCCCATCTTCTAAAGCAGCCAGTCTGTCTCCAAGTTTTTCTCCGAGTTTTTACATTCAACTGACATTTACTGCTCTTTCCTCGGCACTGGCAGCTAGATGTTCGGCTATTTCGATCCGATTCGTGAATGTCTCACTAAGATGCTCCAATCGATCAGCAAGCGTGCTCAGTTTAACTGAGTTTTTCTCAATGCGCTCTTCGATTTTACCCAGCACCTGTCGAAGTTCAAGTTGTACCTCTTGCGCAGCCTTTCATTTGCCTGTTGGATTTCCTGTTTTAATTCCTGTTTCAGTCTCTCAGTGCCTTTGCCGTTGCTTTCTCATTAGCCATCTCGCTTTTCTTTATATCTTGCCTGAGCTCAGCGAGCAACACTTCAGGTCAGATAGCTGGAAATGTGCCTTCTTGTGCCGTAGATGAAGCAGCAGACTCTGCTGAAGCCGGTGTCCCGCTGCTCCAGTCCCGTGATGCGTAACTGAAGCCGCGGACCTCCCGGCCTTTTCCAGTTTCAGGTAATCCTCTCCAATCGGCGAGCTATCCACATCTGCACTCACGATCGCACCTTCGCTCCCCTTTTCGCTCTCAGCCGGCGACGATGTAGCGGACCGTGGTCCCGTGGAGTCTGTACTTTCGCCCATCTGATCCAGGTCTGTCTCTGAGAGGCCGTATCTCGAACTAGGGCTTGCTGATCGCAGCTTGGATGTAGCTTTCGTCTTCGATTCTTTCGGACCCCCCTTCTTGTTGGCCATGTTTATATGTGTTTACATATACTGTAGCGGTCCCTCTCGGGTTGAATAAATACAGGATATCTCAGAATAATAAGCAAATAATATGAAAAATAGCACCACTGCTAGCGGAGCTCCACTTCAGACGTCCATCTCTCGCATCGGACAACATTTATTTATATAGCACATTTTCATACAAAGGGCGGCACGGTGGCGCAGTGGTAGCGCTGCTGCCTCGCAGTTAGGAGACCTGGGTTCGCTTCCCGGGTCCTCCCTCGTGGAGTTTGCATGTTCTCCCCGTGTCGCGGGGTTTCCTCCGGCGCCCGGTTTCCTCCCACAATCCAAAGACATGCAGGTTAGGTGGATTGGTGATTCTAAATTGGCCCTAGTGCGTGCTTGGTGTGTGGGTGTGTTTATGTGTGTCCTGCGGTGGGTTGGCACCCTGCTCAGGATTGGTTCCTGCCTTGTGCTCTGTGTTGGCTGGGATTGGCTCCAGCAGACCCCCATGACCCTGTATTCGGATTCAGTGGGTTAGAAAATGGATGGATGGATGGATTTTCATACAAACAGTAGCTCAAAGTGCTTTACATATTAAAGAATAGAAAAATGAAAGACACAATTATAAAACAACATTAATTAACATCGAATAAGAGTAAGGTTCAATGGCCAGGGGGGACAGAAAAAACAAAAACTCCAGACGGCTGGAGAAAAATAAAATCTGTAGGTATTCCAGACCATGAGACCGCCCAGTCCCCTCTGGGCATTCTACCTAACATAAATGAAACAGTCCTCTTTGGATTCAGGATTCTCACGGAAGGACTTGATGATGATGGTCACGTAGACTTCTGCCTTTTAATCCGTCCATCATTGTTGGTATATACTCCCCCTCCTGATCTCTACACCGCTCCATACGTATCTTCCATTGATTGCAACAGTGCTGGAAGTCTTCTTGCTTGAGGAGCTTCAGCAGGCTTGCCGTTTCTGTCTTCACTTTATCCATTGAAGAAAAACCTGTTCCCGTCAGATCACTTTTGATTTTTGGCAACAAGTAAAAAATCACAGGATGCTAAATTGGGCGAATAGGGAAGATGGTCGAGGACGGGAATGTTTTTGTCAGTCAAAAACTGCTTTACGGAAAAAACATTGTGTGCGGAATGATTGTCTTGTCTCTTCTCGCTGTTTGCTTTTTTCACCTGACATTATCGCAGCAACTCGTGTAGTGATTGTTGTGCAAATTCTGACTGGGCTATTCACAGGGTATACCTAGCCGGTCATCGGTTTGAGAGGGCATGTAGGAGGGAATCTATAATTCACATCCAGCCGACCTACAGACGGTTTTCCAGGTAAGCCCCAAGCCCAGTCCGGTTATTTTTGTGTCTTACCTCATATCTGAGTATGTTAGGGTTTTCCTTTGCTAGGAACAATGTCTTGAAGTCATAGATATTTTGTGAATCATTCTGAAGTGTTAGATACAAATTATTTGAGGAGTGAGGAATTTCCATGTTTACTGATTACAAATTTTGGGTTACATATTATACTTTGGCATAACAGTTCTGTTGAATTTTTTTGGATTTTGACTTCCCTGGATTTTTTGTACTTTGATTATCTCTCTGTGTTTCCTTGTCCTTTTTCTTTCTGACGCTTTTTATCTTGGCAGAACAGTTAAATTCAAACTGCAAATAAATAAAGTAAAGGTTGATTTGTGTGCACCTTTGCCCATTTATGAACGGTTTATAAACTGGCAAAAGGTGCTAAATTTGCTAATAAATGTACCTTTATAAATATAATAATAATAATAAATAAATAATAATATAAATAAATATACCTTTTCAAAATTACTGACATTCTTGCTGGAAGTGAAACAGACTGCCTATGCATTATGCCTACAGTAAGCTGTTTTGGGATTTATTATATTAAACTCACTGCTAGCTTTCTGTTTGTGGAGCCCAGAGTGTGTTTTCCATTTACCTTTGCAGGACTACAAATCTGACTTGTGCAGACAGCATCTTCTTCTTCCTTAACGCCTAACCATAATTTCCATTCTGACTCATAAAGGGCACATTCAGAATGACCAAAACTGTGAGGCACTCCATGGTGGCTTTAAATAAAATAGTGTGAGTTTTGAAAAAAATGTGACTTTATAATTATAGGTTGCATGCATCTTCCATGCTAACATTTTTAAACTTGCAACAATCAGTCACATTATCAGTAATTAATAGATAACTATTTACAGGACATCCTATTTATGATTAAACTTTAAATTACTTGACATAGGACTATAGCAATGTACAGAGCAGCTACTGTAATTACTAGATTATTGTTCTGGGACTCTTAAAACAAGAGAGCACAGGAAAGCAAGTCTGCAGAGCAGATGTGCAACACACTTGAGCAAGTTTCACTGCTCGCTGCTCATGTGGCTATGCTTTATTTCCTTTTTGTATGACACAGTAAATATGGTGCTTGTGATTTCTAGCATGATCTATTAACACAAAGCCATCTCATCATTTTGTTTTAGGAATTATTTGTAATCAACAATATGGCTTAGTGCTAGAACAACTGACTTAAAAACATAAGGGTGAAAAAGTCTGCAGGTTTAAATCCTCATCAAGTCACCTAAAAGTTCGGCTTTAAGAATGTAATGATGTACATTTTCTTCAGGGCTTTGGTATGGCATACCTTCAGTGACCTTGGCAAAGAATCTGCAGCTGTGACAAACAGGTAGATTTAAAAAATATACCTGTGCAAGTGACATAAGCAAAGGTAAGTGGCATAACAAGTTATCATAAGTACAGACCAACTCACTGATGAACAGCCAGCATCGAATGACAACACTTTAACTGCCGTGTTTTGATTCAGGACATCACAATCAATTAGCAATTGATATCCACAAAGTCACATAGTGGTGAGCATTATGGATGTTCAGCAAATTAGAAGAGACTGGGAATTTGTGTTCATGAGCAACACATTTATCTGAACTATAAGGCACATTTACATCTAACACTAATTGCAATGGTTTTATCAGTTTCTTCAATAATAAAGATCTACATTGAAGAGTGAATAATCAGCTTCCAGTTGTCGTAGAAAAAATGTCACATCTTACTCATTCCACATTAGTAAACTTAAACTAATGAGAGAACAGGGTACTTTGTAATTGATCTCTAAATGAAATCTAATTTATATGCATTACATTCATGCCCAGCTAAACTGTTATAGATAGATAGATAGATAGATAGATAGATAGATAGATAGATACTTTATTAATCCCAAGGGGAAATTCACATAATCCAGCAGCAGTATACTGATACAAAGAAACAATATTAAATTAAATAGAAATAAAAATGAAAAAAATTAAAATAAAATTAATGTTAGCATTTACTCCCCGGGGGGAATTGAAGAGTCGCACAGTGTGGGGGAGGAACGATCTCCTCAGTCTGTCAGTGGAGCAGGACGGTGACAAAAGTGTCACTGAAGCTACTTCTCTGTCTGGAGATGACACTGTTAAGTGGATGCAGTGGATTATTCATGATTGACAGGAGTTTGCTTAGTGCCCGTCGCTCTGCCACAGATGTTAAACTGTCCAACTTTAATCCTACAATGGAGCCTGCCTTCTTAACAAGTTTGTCCAGGTGTGAGGCGTCTTTCATCTTTATGCTGCCACCCCAGCACACCACCGCGTAGAAGAGGGCACTCGCCACAACCGTCTGGTAGAACATCTGCAGCATCTTACTGCAGATGTTGAAGGATGCCAACCTTCTCAGAAAGTATAGTCTGCTCTGAGCTTTCTTACATAGAGTATCAGTATTGGCAGTCCAGTCCAATTTGTCATCCAGCTGCACTCCCAGATATTTAAAGGTCTGCACCCTCTGCACACAGTCACCTCTGATGATCACAGGGTCCATGAGGGGCCTAGGCCTCCTAAAATCCACCACCAGCTCCTTGGTCTTGCTGGTGTTAAGGTGTAAGTGGTTTGAGTCGCACCATTTAACAAAGTATTTGATTAACTTTCTGTACTCCTCCTCCTGCCCACACCTGATGCAGCCCACACAATAGCAGTGTCATCAGCGAACTTTTGCACGTGGCAGGACTCCGAGTCGTATTGGAAGTCTGATGTATATAGATTGAACAGGACCAGAGAAAGTACAGTCCCCTGCAGCGCCCTTGTGTTGCTGACCACAATGTCAGACCTGCAGTTCCCAAGACGCACATATTGAGGTCTGTCTGTAAGATAGTCCACAATCCATGCCACCAGGTGTGAGTCTACTCCCATCTCAGTCAGCTTGTCTCTAAGGAGCAGAGGTTGGATGGTGTTGAAGGCGCTAGAGAAGTCCAAAAACATAATTCTTACAGCACCACTGCCTCTGTCCAGGTGGGAGAAGGATCAGTATAGCATATAGATGATGGCATCCTCCGCTCCCACCTTCTCCTGGTATGCGAACTGCAGAGGGTCGAGGGTGTGACGGACCTGTGGCCTCAGGTGGTGAAGCGGCAGCCGCCCCATGGTCTTCATCAGATGTGACGTCAGAGCAACAGGCCGGAAGTCATTCAGCTCACTAGGACGCGATACCTTTGGGACTGGGGTGATACAAGACTCTCCCCTGTTCCAGGCTCAGGTTGAAGATGTGCTGTAGAGGACTCCCCAGTTCCAACGCACATGCCTTCAGCAGTCGTGGCGATACACCATCTGGACCTGCTGCTTTGCTGGCACGAAGTCTTTTCAGCTCTCTGCTCACATGGGCTGCTGTAATTGTGGGTGGGGATGTCTCACCTATGCTGGTATCAGCAGAGGGATGGTTGGAGGATGCAGTACTCCGAGGTGAGAGTGGGTTACTGTGATCAAACCTGTTAAAGAAGTTGTTCATTTGGTTTGCTCTCTCCACGTCTGTCTCGATGGCGGCACCCGCGAGCTGCAGCCAGTGATAATCTTCATCCCATCCCACACTTCCTTCATGCTGTTGTTCTGCAACTTCTGCTCCAGCTTTCTCCTGTACTGCTCTTTCACCGGCCTGAGCTGGACTCGGAGTTCCTTCTGCACACACTTGAGCTCATGCTGATCACCACCTTTAAAAGCCTTTTTCTTCTGGTTCAAAAGGCCCTCGATGTCTCTTGTAACCCATGGCTTGCTGTTAGCATAGCAGCGTACTGTTCTTACTGGAACTACAATATCCATACAGAAGTTGATGTAATCAGTTGTGCATTCAACACCCTCTTCAATGTTCTCAATATGTGACCCAAGCAATATATTCCAGTCTGTAGTTCCAAAGCAGTCTCTTAGAGCCTGCTCTGCCTCAGGGGACCACTTCCTGAATGAGCGTGTAGTTGTAGGTAGCGCCCTCACTCTTGGTTTGTATTGAGGCTGAAGCAGAACCAGGTTATGATCTGCTTTCCCAAGCACAGGCAGCGGGGTGGCGCTGTATGCGTCTTTAACATTTGCATACAGTAGGTCGATAGTCCCGTTTCCCTGAGTGTTACAATCCACATACTGGGAGAAGGCAGGTAATGTTGTGTCCAGTGTTACATGGTTAAAGTCTCCAGCGATTAGCACAAGTGCCTCAGGGTGCTGCGTTTGTAACTTAGCAACTGCGGAATGGATGATGTCACTCGCCATCTCGCGCTTTGAGGGGATGTAAACAATAACAGCAATCACATGTCCAAACTCTCTGGGCAAGTAATAGGGGCGGAGACTTACGGCCAACAGTTCGATGTCCCTGCAGCAAGTGGAGATTTTAACGTTTACATGTCCTGAGTTGCACCACTTTGTATTGACATAGAGAGCGAGTCCTCCTCCTTTCTTCTTTCCGCAGGTACTTGCATCTCTGTCCGCTCTAACTGTGCTAAACCCAGGTAGCTCCACGTTAGCATCTGGGATTGGTAGACGTTAGCCACGTTTCACTAAAACACAGCAAGCTGCATTCTCTGTAGGTTCTGACATTTTTCACCAGCACAGCCAGTTCGTCGATCTTATTTGGTAGTGAGTTTACATTTCCCAGGATCACAGAAGGCACCGACGGTTTATAACGCCATTTTCTCTCAAGTTGTCTCGATTTAATCTTATCTTTTATCTTTGCGCCGGCTCGGCTGCCCCAATATCGTCTTCTTACCTCGTCAGGTAAATAAGGAACCACACCAGCATAAGCATTTCTTCTCAGTGCTTTAAGCTGACTACTTGAATAGGCGATTCTCGGAGTGTAAAAATCCATGTCAAATAGTAAAATAGTAAAAATGTGTAAAAAGTGTCCAGGGAGCAATTCCACATAAAAGAAAGTGGTAGAAGTGATCAGTGAAATAGGGAAAAATAGAGATAAAAATGTAAAAAGATAAAGTCATATACGGAGCTGCTGGAAAGGCTGCCACTCAGATGCGGCGCCGGAAATCAACCTGTTGAAAGGATCATTTATAAAAAATATACTGTCACACACGTGCGGATGGGAGGCAGCTAAAGGGCTTGAATGAGGGTAATTCCACACCAGACCAGGGGGTGGCAGAGTGCACTAACCCAATCTCTCTTTCCTCTGCAGACAAGTTATGGGAAATTCTGCCTAACCCCGATGATGTGACTTCTGGTTTTGGCTCCAATTACCTCATTTCCAGTTCCGACTCTGCTGACCTCACTTCCTCTACCCAACCATAAAACCACCATTTTGTTACCGAGTATTGAGTGCGTTTATAGTTCTTGGGATGAAACTGTTTTTGAACACTACAGGAAAGGTTCTGAAGTGTTTATTGTATGAAAGCAGCTCAATAGACTGTGCGCATGGCTGAGGCAGTGTGTGCTTGATGCTATATACTGATAATTCTCTCTCTGATCAGCTGCTGTGATTCCACAATCAGATACAGTGGGATAAAAACTCTGAGTGGTGCACTAAGAGTAACAATGCTAAAGCAGCTATTTGGAATAGTTTGGCTATTCCGTGGACCATTATATTCTTACAGATTAATTACAATCAGATGCCTTAAACTAATAAACAATATGCAGTTAATTTCAGTGTATTTGATACAACTGCATCAGGGATGTGGATCTAAAAAAGAAAGGGAAACCATACTGGAGCAAAAGCACTGCTTTGATGCTGGGTGCCACCAGTTTGCAAAACCGAGTGGAGAACATGCGTATGCCAGGGATTAAGCTGGCGTGAAAATGTGCGTACACCAAGTTGAGTTTTTATATATCGCAATGTGAGCGTGGAAACGGGCATACGCAACATTTTTGTGCATAAGCACTGTTTATACATGAGGCCCCTGGTGAGTAGGGAAGGTGGCAAGAACTCCAAGACATACAAGTCAATTCTGAAATCTCTTTAATAGTCCGAAGACAATCTCCATAAATTGCATTGCAAACTTTTTCAAGATTTTCGTTGTTCCTAATTTTGGAAGGTCAGCCAGATCCTGATTGAGTGACATTTCCCCTCATTTGAAATGCAAAAAGCACTCCTAGACCTGTGTTTTACTTAAAGCTTCCACTTTAAAAACAGTTTCAAGCATCACTACAGTTTCAGCAGTTGTTTCCCTAAGAGAATACAAAATTTAATGCAGACCCTCTGTTCTTTATGATCACCCATCACAAAAATAACAGAACACGTTTAATAAGCACCAAGAAAAAATGACAAGGAATCTCATATGAACAATACAGAGCAACGGCACTTGACAGACTGCCACAGAATACTGCAAGTATGCTACACCTAGCGGCGATTCACAAATAAGTTTAGATTGTGCACCAGGTACAGATTCCGGTTATTTTTGGGTACCCCTTCGTATATTAAATTTGTTTACAATGTGTGTTATATTAATTGACACTTCTAAACTGGTCCAGTGCTGATAATCATCTTGCTCTTGAGATAGACATTGACTTCCTGTGAACCTACGCTGGAAATAGAGGTTAGAAAATGAATGAATGTTTTGTAAGTAATGCTTTATAGACATATACAGTATAGTGACTTGCAGAGGGTCACAAAGGCAGAGACTGAATTGGTAAACTTGTGGTTAAAAGGCCAATGCTTTAGCCATGAGATTATACTGTCTACTGAAAAATACAATCCATACAAATACAAAAGCTATTATTTCAAAATCTCAAGCACTGTAACTACAGAATCTTAGGCAGCAAAGCATGGTGGCCATTACTTATTTTGCCCAGTAGTAGAGAGATTTGAAATAATGAGTAATTTTTTGAGCATCATCAGACCACCTGTGTGAAAGCTTCTTCATCGGTTATTACTAGGATTAGGGAATATAACCACATTACTCCAGTACTAAAGTCTTTACAATGTTGTACAGCTAAGTTTAGGAATGATTTTCAGAATCAATATTTTAATCCATCCATACACTCATTTTCCAAACCTGCTTATTCTGAACAGGGTCATAGAGTAGGTAGAGCTTATCCTAGCAAACTTTGGTCGCAAGGCAGGAACCATCTCTGCAGAGGGAGCCATTCTGTCACCAGATGATATTTTTCTAACATATAAAGCTTTAAGTGACTTGGGCTGTACTTACTTAACGACACTTATCAATGTGGGATTGTACACAACAATCTAAAATTGCTAAGGTTCTAAGGATTAAACTATGGAGTCCAAAGGCCTCATTTATAAAGTCTGCATACAAAGTGAATACTGAAGAACATGGTCTACACATATGTAGAGACATTCTGGTGAGGAAGACAAGACAGTACCCTTATCATATCAGACAAATGAAGAAATTCAGAGTGTCAAAAAGAGTCCTGAAGTCCTTCTATCACATGGCCATTGAAGAAATACTGGCAGGATGCATCACTGCCTTGTATGAAAATGGCTTTGAAAAGGACTACACAGCGCTGTAGAGAGCTGAGCGCTTGATTTAGAGCATCATGTGGATATAATTAGCGTTGTGGAGACTGGCCCAGACACAGACAGGCAGACACGTTCATGTCACCCACAAACACGTTTATTTACACTATTTACAGTCTTAAAGTGCACCATAAAAACCCCCCAAAGTCCTGGCCACACAATGTCTTTCTCTTCAGACTGCCTCCTTCTATCTTCTCCAGCTCAGTCCACTCCCGACTCTTGCCTCGAATGAAGGGAGGCGGCCCCTTTTATTATCACCCGGATGTGCTCCAGGTGGGTTCCGGCAATCACCCGCTGACACGCCCCTGTGTGGCAGAAGTGCCGGCTGCATCCCTGGAAGCACTCCGGGTTCCCTGCTCTTCTTCCCCCCAGCACTTCCTGGTGTGGCGGAAGTGCTGAGGTCTCGGGCTCCAAAGGCATGGGGGTGCCCGCTGGTGGTGACCACGGGCCTCTACAGGGTGGAGCTTCAAAGCTCTGTACCCGTTGCCCCCAAAGCAACCAGGGTGGCGGCCCCCATGTGATCCAGGGTGGGCGCACACCCTCTTCCGGTCCTTCATGTCGTCCCGGCCGGGTCGTCAGCCCTGACACCTCTGACAGCGTCCTTACAAGAACTTTATACAAAAAGGTATACCAAGGTAGCCAGGAACATGAAGGACTTCTCTCACACTTTTTACAGCCAGGTTAAAAGGTTAAGATTGTCAGACATTCCTCAAAACTGTAAAAATATTATATACATTTTTTAACTATAATTTATTATTTAACAATAATTATACCTCTATGTGGGTGGCATGGTGGTGCAGTGGGTAGTGCTGCTGCCTCGCAGTTAGGAGACCCGGGTTTGCTTCCCAGGTGCTCCCTACGTGGAGTTTGTATGTTCTCCCCGTGTCTGCGTGGGTTTCCTCCCACAGTCCAAAGACATGCAGGTTAGGTGCATTGCTGATTCTAACTTGCCTCTAGTGTGTGATTGGTGTGTGGGTGTCTGTGTGTCCTGCGGTGGGCTGGCACCCTGCCCGGGGTTTGTTTCCTGCCTTTGACATAATGATATAATTCAAAGTTAAGAGAGATGTGCTCTAGTGCCCAGATTGCTGCTGCTGGTGCACCCACACTCTGCCCCCGGGTAGTCATTGTGAGCTCTGGCAGTTTGTGATTCCTTTTTTGTTACATGGAGACCAAACTTGACAAAGTACAGTGAAAGGCCAATGCATGTGCATTATATGTCTTAAACACAACTTCCTTTAATTTGTACTCCGTATAATGTGATATAAAATGTAACATCCTATTAGACTGTACACTGTTCGTATGTAGAAAGTGAGGAGTCTATTGCTATTTCCGGGGCTTCCTCATAAGGTGCACTTTGGAGTTTCAGTCCTCCCACTGAGTATTCTAATACATGTACAGTAATACTTCACTCATATGTACATTAAAATTCATCTGCTAACAATCTGCCTAAGAACAAAATCTGGGGTCTTAACATATAAGAAAACTAAAATGACAATAAAACCAAATTGGATTTAAATGTCTTGACCTCAACAACAAAGGCTATGTTTATAATTACACACCGGGTATTTCTTACTCTACAAGCTAAGACTCAAAATAAGGTTTTAAATTAGACAAGGAGCGCAGTGAATGGCAGGAAGTGATCGTCTTATTAAAAAAAAACCTGTGGCCGCACAAGTCCTAAGAACCCTAGGCTGAGAAATGTAGCTCAGTATAGAGTACTGCAAACTTCACACACAGACACAGAAAACACACACACACACACACAGAGAGTTCAGAACTTTTGTTTTTCTCTCATATCTCACAAAGATATATTTTAGATGAACAGAGTACCTGGAGAAAACTCATGTGAACATTTAGAAAATGTACAGACTCCAAGGGACAGTTGCCAAATAAAGAATCAAACCTGAGTCATTGGAGCATTGAGACAGGAACACTATTCATATATCCATGTTTGTGCGTGAATAAAGTGCGTTATTCCTGAACAAAATGAAACCTGCGTACCTCCCACAGTAGGCCTCCCTCTGCTTAGTCTCACAGAGCAAGAAGTACAAAACAGACTGGTGACAGCCATGAGTAAACCTGTTCTACAAGTGGTTTGGAACATTCAGGAGGTTTACGCAGTTTGAAGTTTCTAAACCAATTCCGCACTTCATGAAGGCAGAGCTCAGAGCAGAAGAGGTGAGGTGGATTCAAGCAGAAAACAGTAACAGTACATTTGTTAACCTGGTCAAAATGACAGCAAAACTGTGGTTACAATGGATAAACCTTCTATGGCTGAAAGGTTTCCTAAAAAGAACCCTATTAAACATATACATTTGTGTCATAAGTATGAAGAACACTTTATATGTGTCAAAAATAAATATAACATGTTGCAAAGAGAAATATTTCTCTAAAACCAGATTATGTTTTGGCATTCAAAGACATTATTGGGCTAGAAGTAAAAATGAACTGCCACTTGTTATATGTGGTCTCTGTTGTTCTCAGTTAGGATAACACCACAGTGTTAGATTGAAAGGAATGGCAGCTACATCTGCAAAAAGGTGAACTGCAAAATAGGCATTTAAACTAATCAGTGTTCAGTTAAAAATGGTGAAGATAACTTTTACTATGTAATAAAAGGGGCAAACAAATAAACTTTATAAAGTAAAAGATTACACAAAAATGCTCAGTAGCAAAATAAGCTCTGAGGAGCACAAAAGGCCCAGAAGAAGTTCCATCACAAAACAGGTAATCCACTAGGAAATAAGTCCCAAAAATACAAATCCAGAGACAAAGGTCAATAAATATAGCAAGAGGTCAAAATTCCCGTAAACAGCAAAAACAAATCAAAGGAGACCTCACCAACACCCAGCACCACGAGGAACTTTGTGTTCCGTCAGAATTTAGAGAGCTGAGGTCGGTCCCTTGATGGTGATGGACAGGTGGCCCCGCCTCTTGGGGAACCACCCACAAAATACAAGGAACATGATTGAACCAGAGGAATTAAATAAGACAAAAATGTAATAAGAAATAGAGTAATACTAGCACAAACAAAGAAATCACACACAAACAAAAATACATAAAAAAGAATGTGAACACGGGCCAAAGTAGAAACCCTGGCTGAAACATGGCACTGCTGTTTGACTATTGATAGTTACTTGTTAATAACTTGGATGTGCATTTTGTATTCAATAAAAAAAAAAAAAACTACATAAATCCATCAACATTATCCTTTCCTTCATTTTGTAACCTGCTTATTCAGCTTGGGGTCTGGAGAGCCCAATAGCATTTCGTGCAAGACAGGATGCCAGCTCATTCTTGGGCACATTTGTATCCTCCCATACTTAACCGCATGGGGACAACCTTGAGCTGCTAATTAACGCATACACCTCTTGGATGTGGGAGGAAAATTAGAATGTCCATAGAAAAAGCCACATAGACACAGGAGAACATGCAACATCCACACAGACGGTGCTCATGTTAAGATCTGAACTGGACTCTGGGGCTGTAAGGTAACAACTCCTCAAATAAAAGAAATTACATCCCTCTATATAATAAAAAAAACTGGATCGAGACATGATCTTCTCGGAAGACACTTTGAAGTCCCGCGAGACAAGGAAGTGAGACAAAAGGACAGCTGCTGTACAGGCTTTTAAATGATCGATGCGCAGTGCGACATGCAGATCACGCAGCACGGCACAAGCAGCAGCTGGCTTAAAGGAGATAACTCATTCACTACAGCTTTATTACTGGCAAATATCAAGAAATAAAAAATGAATGAAAATGAAAGAAATGAAAATAACAATCTCTTTAAATTGTATATCCAGTGAACCAAACCCGGGGGTTGGCGAGAGAAGCAAGCAGGGGGCAGAGTCCCCTAGTCATATATAAAAGTAATGGATTAAAAAATATATATACTTACTGCGGATGAGCATACAATATATTCTGATATTAAACAATTACTTCAATGGTAACTGATTATTATTATTCGTTCATACAACTACAGGACTCACTTAATCCAACTGTAAGGTTGTGAGGAGCAGAAACCTATCACAATAAAATCAGGACAACAGTGGGCAAAATTTAAAGTTAGCAAGTTAATGAAGCTTATGAGGTGTGTGTCCAAAACATCTGAGGGTCATTAGGAATATAATGTGATTTTTAACTGACATGTGCAAATCTATTAAAACTGTTAGATAGTCTGAATTGGAGAAATGATTACAGAATGTTTTTGACATCACAGATGGAAATACTATATTTAAAGATGTCCCCTGGCCCTCAATGAGTCAGAAAATACAGTGTCACACACGTGCGAGTAGGTGTAATAAAACATCCGACCGGAGGTGGCGTAGTGCGCTGACTGTCTTTCTCAGTTCCTTACAGACCTTTCCCGGGAAATCCTGCAATCCAGAGCCGGCCGCTTTGCTGATGTCACTTCCGAAGCCGGTCCCTTTGCTGACGTCACTTCTGGTTCCGGCCATTTTGATGACATCAGTTCCTCTACAGGCCTTTAAAGCCTCCATCTTGGGCTACTATAGTCAGTTCTGTTTTGGACTCTGTTATATGCTCATTGTGCTACTTATTTCGACTTTTGCAGCCAGTAAAAACAATATACGGGTGGCTGCCCCAAACCTTTATGATGTCTTGGACTCTTCATTGTCACGACAGTAACTTCTTACGTTTACTTTTCAGAGTCTCTAATATGCATCACTGCCTGTGTAAAGCAACAACAAAGTGCTCAACAGAGAAATAAAATCACACTGGTAAAAAATAAAAACAGAGTGTTGTGTCCAGTGCTTGAAGTTGACCAGTACCAGCACTACCCTGTTCTTATATTATTGAGTACCAGTAGTGAATGCAGGGATACTGGTGTTCATTGGCACTTTGGCCCACATTTTTAACCCACATGTAAAAAAATAATCTGTCCTTTCACAAAGGTTTCTCACTTCCAAGTGTATCCACTCCCAACTATTTCCCTTACAGTTACTGTTTATCAGCGTGTACTTGGACCTTCAAGGGTGATAAAAACCCCAAGAATTCCACTACGTAGCCACTCAGTCTATTTAGAACATTAGAGCATTAGAATAATCTAGACAAGAACAGGCCATTTAGTCCAACAAAGCTCAACAGTCCCATCCACTTAATTCCTCTAAATAAAATGAATTTAAGTTTCGAAAGTCCCTAAAGTCTTACTGTCTATCACAATTCTTGGTAGCTAATTCCAAGTGTCTATGGTTCTCTGTGTGAAGAAAAACTTCCAAATTTTTGTGTGAAATTTATCCTTAACAAGTTTTCAACTGTATCCCCTTGTTCTTGATGAACTCATTTTAAAAGGACAGTCTCAATCCATTGTATTAATTCCCTTCAATCTTGTCTTCTCTTAATCTTCTTTTGTTTAAATTGATAAGGCTCAGCTCTTTTAATCTTTCTTCATAATTCTTTCCCTCTATAACTGAGATCTGTCTGGTCGCTCTACTCTAACAGTGTTTTCAGGCCTCCAATGGTAACCCCATACCTCCACACCACCACCTCCCCATTGCTATTTAGTATGCACCACAACAGGGAGCACCACCAGTTATTTTCTTCCAATTCTGCCGCTGGTTGTACCAAATCTATCTGTTAATCGTACAAACCAAACATGATTCAATTTCTGCAAGGGTGAAGCAAAGAAGATTCTCTTGAGGCGAAACAACACCAGAATCAGCACACTAATGTCTAGAAATCTGCAACCTGAATGAGCTTGAAATCACAAACAGAATGAATGTCAAAAATCAAAAAGACGAAAAAGAATCAACAGAGCTGAGAGTCAGTATTGCTAACTTCCACACCTACCCATTATTATTATTATTATTATTATTATTATTATTATTATTATTATTATTATTATTATTAATGTTTTAACATCTGTTACCAGTTGAATGTATTTATCATTTCTTGAAGTTGCAATACTTCTGTTTTACTTTTTGGTTAGTTAGGTGTATGTGAAAGATGCTTAATGTTGACAGGCACTGAATTTGGAGATTTTCTAATTTTGTTACAATTTATTTGAATATGACTTGACATTAATGCATTGAACCTAAGCCTTTCCTCTATTAAAACAATGCTGACCTTTACTGATGGAAATTTTCTATAAAATTAGTTGGTATCCTGTATCATTTCTTTGCCAGCCAATCTAGCTAATATGATATATTATACTGTATGGAGATTTCCTTTGCTGGATATCATAACTAGAATCATATTTCATTCAAATTTATTTTATCCTCATTACATTCTGTATATCATATTGGCCCACAATGCAATTTGCTTTTATACTTATGATTGTTCAATCGCTTTAAATAAGATAGATGAACTGTTACATCTCAGAGTGAGTCAGTGCGTTCAGGTATTATGGTTTTTTAGGTACTGTGGAGAGCAGTCTTAAACTTCTTATTTCAGATGTTATTTTAATGCTGGATGGGTTTTCATATGATATGATCAGATGAAGTGGGAAATGCAGGAAGGGAAAGCTGGACATCCACCACAATGAGAAATGGTGCAAAGTGAGAACGTGATAATTGGAATTAAAATGTGTAATCCAGACATTGAAATGCTGACTGAATTTGTCCACACTACTATTCTCATCATCCTGATTAATGTTTCTTATCTAAACAGTATAAATGATTCATTTTGTTACCAAAATTCCAATGATGAATCATTCTGACCCTAGAAATCTGAGGACTTTAACCAAGGTAACTTTGGAAGGAACACGTTTTTATCAGCATATTTCACATGTGTGTACAAGCTGGGCCTGCTCTACCCAAATGTTAATGCCTTTAAATGTAAAGCCTTGGCACAGCAAAGAAAATCTACCTACAGTTTACTGTACAGCAGCAGCTCTCTTATTATCCAAGTTCTTGTGTGTGTTTCAGGGGTTGTGGTTTGTTATAGTATTTATATGTCTCTTGCACTTTGGTAACATTTTCATTTTTCCCATTTGGGGCAAATAAAGTTCTAACTATCCATCTATTACTTCTAAATTAGAACATTGATTTTGACAAGAACAGGCCATATAGCTCCACACATTTGTTAATCATATTTATGTAGATTCTCCAAAAATATCATCGTCAAGATTTGAACGTCTCTAAAAAGTTCTACTCTCCAGCACTTTTCCTGGAATTTTAATTGCATATGTTTATGATTGTTTGTATGAAGAAAACCTTTCCAACATTGGTGTAAAATTTGCACTTAGTAAGTTTCCAACTGTATCCCTTTGTTCTTGCTGAAGAATTTATTGCAAAGTAACTTATTCTTGTACTAATTCTTTTCATAATTGTGAACACTTCGATCATGCCACCTCTTAATCTCTGTGTGCTTAAATGTAACGGTTCAGTTCCCTAAATCTTTCCTCACAGCTTAAACCTTTTAGTCCCGTAATCAACCTAGTCGTTCTTCTCTGGACTTAATGCTGCTATGACTTCTTTTTTGTTATATTGAAACCAAAACTTTACAAAGTACTCCAGATGAGGCCTCAGTAGTTTATTATATAACTTAGACCTTCTCCACATGTACCCAGGTATTTTTAAAATGTAGCTTTTTGTATGCGTTTCGGTCCTTCATCCACACACAAAATGAGTTTTAGGTCCTAAAAATGGACCTTTTGAAAAACTCCTCCCAGGGTGAAGATGTTCAGAAAGCCTGTCTTCCCTGTTTATACAGTATGCAGACAGGGAAAACTTAATTTTTGGCTTCTTATGTCAGAGTGTTCATCACCAGTATCTTCTTTGCTTGATGTCAGTGTGTGTGCTACTATCTGTTTTGTTTATATGAGGCAATTTCATGCAATGGCGGGTGTAGCTAAAGTAGTGCTGGTGTTAACCTTGTTAGTGGGACTTTTTACATGTTTACATTTAAACATTGTCACAGATGAGCGGGGACACTGCCTGGCCAGGACGCCTGGATAGTCCCAGAGTTGGACGATACTTCTCTTTGGCCCGAGAGGGCAGCCGCCCGGGTCTATTTGGGAGCCACAGGGATGGAGCTTGGACGCTCATCATTACTAGAGGACGTGGCCACCACCAGGGGGCGCCCGGACAATTAGGGAATTCTGGATAGCAGCACTTCAGCCACAGTAGGAAGTGACATCAAAGGGAGCACCTGGGGCTCATCCGGGTCATGATAAAAGGGGCCGCCTCCCTCCAGTAGACGAGCCAGAGTTGGGAGGAAGGAGACAAAGCTTGTGACGAGGGGAGAGGAGGTTGAGAAATAAGAAAAGAACAAGAAAAGAGAAAGGAAGAGAGTTGGTGATTCAAGACATTGTGGTGCTGTAAAAATAAAAGAAGTGTGTTTTGGACATTCTGGTGTCGGTCTGTCTGTGTTCAGGGGTATGCTTTCCACAACATACATTTACTTTATCATTATATTGAGCAATAGAGGTGTTCAGAGAACACTGAAACATCGAGTGACACAGACCCAGCCACCAACATCGCTGGTTTTGGAAAAGACCCAAACAGACTGCTAGTTGGTGGGACAACTTTGAGAATGAAGTGGCTGTTGCTGAAGAATGGCGAGAGAACTTCCATTTGTCAAGAACATTGCTATTGTCTTGGCATGCTCTTGACAGCAGATTTTTGCATTTTTATGTGGATGGAGACTTTTTTAAAAAACAGCACGTATGTGGACAGGATTTTTTTTTAAGAACAAAAAAGGAAAACTTCTGTTTTAAAAAATGCCCAGGTACATGTGGACTAGGCCTTAAGCATAACCCCCATTGACCTGTACTCTACACATCATGATAAAAATCCTAATATTCTATTGGCCTTCTTTATGGCTTCTGTGCCCTGTCTGGATGTAAATGGAAAATAAAATATTTTTGATAAAAGCACATACAACTGTATATTCGATAATATATTGTACACTATGATTTACAGGGGATGTTCTTGAGCAATCCCTTACCCAGAACAATAATTAGATGAGAACAGAGTCCAGAATTTATAAGACAATTTCATGTAGAAAAGAAGGATATAATGAAGGGCACATCAGGATAATACCCAAGAGAAAACACCAATAGCTTTGCCGCTTGTTGGCCTGACTGTTCAGCAGTGTTCTCAAAGACATCTAGGTGATCCTTCGCATGTACCAGACAGCACAGTTCTTATTCTGCTTGGAAGGTGAATACTTGTCCGTAATCTTCTCCTGACTCTGAACTCAACCTGTCTGGAGGTCAAAGTCTCTTTCAAGGCCTGATCCAGTACTACAGTTATATCCAGTTATAATGGCATATTTAGAAAACATTTCTAAATCACCAGATCCTCATAGTACTTAGTTTGAATCCTGCAACAGAATGTAATTGCAGACCTCCAGAGGTTCTGCTCCATTGAAGAGCTAATCAATTTGCACACATCTTATGGTATTTAGCCTACGTAAAAACTCGTAAATCCGGCCCACCTTAAATCCCTTCGCACCTCTCCGTCAGCATCTTTTGTCTTGTTAATTTGCCAATCAAGACAAGCAGCAAGCAGCCTGCTATTCCATCCCCCCACCGCAGCAGAACGGGGACAGAGTTCTCCCAGCTCATGCCTTGATTATCTGGGAGTGAAGTGCTGGAGTTTTAGAGTGAAAATTATAGATTGTTATTTGGAACACATGCATTTCATTTGTGTTCCATTTCTACAATAATCTATGTAAACACATTGTTAAAACAGAAACGTTTTTCATATTTTAGTAATAAATGACAAAATGTAGACATAAACTATATAATGTATGACGTCTGAAGTCCAAAGATCAAATAAACACTTTCACAAAAGACTCAGGGATGATAAAACAGCTTCCATGGCGTAGCGGTAAGAATTGCTGACTTGTAATCAAGAGTCCCCCAGTTCGATCCTGACTGCCTCTTATATTTGCCGCTTTCAGTAGTGAGCTGCTCATATTGTTAATATTATACAGTAAACACATACATTTGATTTGTGTCTATAACAGCCGGTGTACATTTATAGGACTTGTAAAAGTTAGCATTTTTTTTTTCACTTTTATTCTCTCATGATCACGATGCATACTACCGCCACCAAGGGGATCTGACGCTGTTAGTTATTATTTGAAACTGGGAATAACTGTAGATGTGAGTGGTGTTTTAAGGCAATGGAACTGGAAATTCTCTTATCTGGATGGATAAAAGCTGACACACAAATGCTGGTGAATCTGCCTTCTTCGTATCTCACTGTCACTTGAATTTTTTTTCAGTTTTATTGAGTGTTCCTGCTCAAGCTGAATTAGTATGCACCTTATGGTCCATGATGTCAAAATCGCACTGACAAAAAAACAGAGACATAGGTATAGATGATATTTGGAATTCATTTTATGACCCGAATAGTACATTTCGGAAAACATTGTATTCATATTCATTCGCATGCCTTCTTGCGCTTGTAATCGACTGCGTGATTTTTTTTTCTTGCCAGTCTCCATGTTGCTGTATGGTGAAGTTTTTTTTATACTCCAGGACATGCAGAGGAAAGAATAGTACAGAGAGGTCAGTTCAGCGCTATATGAAATCATCAGATTCAAATGTTAACAGTTCCCACACACCCAAGGACCGTCCTTCCTATGTTTATGACATGTGTACCTATTGCAATGTACACACTTCTCTCTATGCTGTGGTTTCTATTACACACCTGAAAGAGAGAGACAATATATGTGACATTTTGAAGAAGTCATTTTATGACCTGAATAGTACCAGTCAGGACACATCATCGCACTAATGCAATATTATTTGAAAACAAACAGCGTCAGATCAGCTGTAAATGTATGGTATTTGTAAAAGTTTTTTTTTCAGTTTTAGTCTCTCAATCACATTCACGCTCTCCTTCGCCCCCCCAAACCCAACTCCCCTTCTGTTCTGACTAAGACCGCCGCTTCCCCATCCCCTTCAGTGTAATAGCAACATGGTACAGAGAGAAATGTGTACATTGCAACAGGTACACATGTCGTAAACATAGAAAGGACGGTTCTTGGGTGTGTGTGTGTGAACTGTTAATATTTGAATCTGATGATTGCATATAGCGTGGAACTGACCTCTCTGTACTATTCTTTTCTCTGCATGTCCTGGAGTACGAAAAAAACTTGGCCCCCAATTACAAACCAAGAAGGCATGTAAATGAATATAAATAATATGAATAATGTTGCATCCATGCCGCAATGTTACCCGAAATGTACTATGCAAGTCATAAGATGAATAATTCCAAATATCATATATACCTATGTCTCTGTTTTTTGTCAGTGCGGCTTTGACATCATGGACCATAAGGTGCATACTAATTCAGCGTGAGCAGGAACACTAAATAAAATTGAATTAAAAAAATTTCAAGGGACGGTGAGATATGAAACAGGCAGATTCACCAGCATTTGTGTGTCAGCTTTTATCCCTCCAGATCAGAGAATTTCCAGTTCCTTTGTCTCAAAGCACCACTCATATCTACAGTTATTCCCAGTTTCAGATAAAAAGTAACCGTGTCCAGGTGTGGATTAATGCACAGGCTGGCCTAGGCTGCAGCCTAGGGGCCCCACGTGTGCAGGGGCCTGGGATTGGCTGAACTATTTTTAATTACTTTTTTAATTTACTAAAAGAAAACCGCCTCCCTGACGCCCATTGGCCAATAAGAAACATTTTAAATAAGTGATTGGGTAGATGTGACCTGGTTAAAGTTAATTTTGTTTTGAGTTCATACCACACCACTGTATTATTCGGGGTAACTGGACAGCATATCGGCAAAATGCCCAAAAGAAAATATGATGGCGGAGCACAAAAACGAAAAGCACAATGACTGAAAAGACAGTGTAACCAAGAACTGCTAAAGAAAATCCCTAAATTGACTGGATATTTAAATGCTGATCCACAGGATAGAGGCTTTGAAAGGCTTTTCAGACGCTAGATGGTCGGCACACACACTAGCAATAAAAGCACTGCATCAGAACTACACCAGTCACTGCAAAAGTTAGCTGATGACCTGAAACAAACATTTACTGCTCGGGATGAAGTCACGACATTCTACGTGAAGATGGAAAAACTAGAGATTTCCTTTTTGTGTAACATGTGGCACCACATACTGCAACGCTTTTGCAAGACTCGCACTGCTCTGCAGGCAGTTGATTTGGATTTATGTAACGCTGTTGATCTCATTAGCTCATTGAGGAATTATGTAGCCGTACTGCGAGATGACAGCTTTGAGAGTGGTGTAAAGAACATTACACCAACTGTGTTCCAACACTACAAAGTGGACACACAGAGGCACAAAAAGGAAAAAACAAGCCAATGAATCCACTGAACCTGACCCAGGTGCCTCCTGACGAGTTCCCTGCGATACTTCCTGGTGTGGTGGAAGTGTGGCATGAGCACCTGGAAGCACTCCTGATGTCCCTGGTAATCCTTCCGCCAGCACCTCCGGGTGTGGTGGAAGTGCTGACAACCAGGGCTTCTCAGGCGTTCGGGCGTCCCCTGGTGGTGACTACGGGCCCCTATAGGGTTGAGCTTCCATGCTTCATTCTCGTGGTCCCCATACCAACCAGGGCGGCTGCCCTCTCGTGATCTAGAGGAAGCGTAGTCCTTCTCCCGGTCCTTCCAGGCGTCCCGGCTTGGTACTGCCCCCAGCCGTGCGGCACAACCGGCTTATACAGACATAAATCAAATATATGTTTCTATTGTATAATATTAACAATAAGAGCAGCTAACTACTCAAAACGGTAAATTAGCTGGAAAGCTGGTTTCGAACTCACGACCTCTGGATTTTTAATCGGCAGATCTAACCGTTGCACCATGGAAGCTGTCGTATTGTACTTGCACCTTTTGTGAAAGTGTCTATTTGATCTTTGGCTATCCACTTTCACACATTATACAGTTCATGTCTACATTTTGTCATTTATTACTAAAACGTGAAAAACGTTTCTGTTTTAATGATGTGTTTAAACAGATTGTTGTAGACACAAAACACATCAAATTACTTCCCCTTACAATTCTGGGTAGCTCACTCCCAGATAATCAATCAAGGCAGGAACTGGGAGAACTTCTTCCCCGTTGTGAGGCGGTGGGGGAATGGTATAGCAGGCTGCTTGCTGATTCGGCTTATTGACACATTAAGAAGACAAAAAGCGCTGACTGGGAGGTGCAAAAGGGATTTAAGGTGTGCTGGATTTACATTTTTTTTTCATTGGCTCTGGTAATTCTAGTGTTAAAGACCTGCCAACCTTCATTAAAAAACCAGGCAAATGTAACGACTACATGGAAAGACCAAAAAAACGCTTCTATATACATATATAGCCTCTCTCATTCTTCACCAGACATACAGAAGAAAAATAATGAACTAGCTCACTTACGTGCATCATTTCCGGATACCCAAAATGGCATTCTAACCAAGACATCACTTCCACTTTCAATTCCCAAAGATAACGTCACATTTCCATCCCCAACTTGATGATGTCACTTCCTGTCCCATCTTGATGATGTCACTTTTTCAACCCATCATGATGACATCACTTCTGCCACTTCTTGATGACGTCACTTCCGGTCCCATCCTGATGATGACACTTCTGTCTTTCCATTATGACATCATTTCCAGCCATACTTCCTTCCGTCGCCATTTTCTATATAAACCACAACCTTACTGCTGTATTTTGTCAAATGCTTGTTGTTTTTGATCCAATTTTTCATTTCGCGAGTCCTCTGAACATTATGCAGGGCAATTCCCCAACTCTTCTCAATTTTGTTGAGTCAATTCTTTTGTACCACAATACACCAGTCAGCCCCAAACCCCAAAATTATCACGGTTAATCCATTCCAGACTCTACCGTGATAAATGAATTTTCGCGAAGTAGGATTCTTTATTTATAAATCGAATATTTCTGCAGTTAGAGTATAGAAAACCTGTTTACAAACTTCTAAATAAGTTTTTTAACATTATTAGAGCCTTCTAGACATGAAATAACATTACACTCGTATTACCCAATATATTAGACAAAGTAAGAGAAAATAAGGCATATTAGACGTTACAAATATATTATTACTAGGCTCACCCGCCTTTTAAGGCGACTGACTTTTATATTCAATTTGTATGCACTCCATGTGTACATCAGGCATGTAAGTGTAGGGAATGAGAACATTAAAGTGCCCATTCATAACATCTCCCGAAAACCTAAGTTTTTTATCCCCTTGAGTGCCTGTCCAAAGTCGTACAATTTTAGCCCGAATCTGTACCGCTAAAGATGGAGTTTCATGCACTAAATAAGCTATAGATGAGAATAAGCAAGCACCATCTCCCCTGATATTTACTACGCACTGAGGCATTTGTACTCCATCAACATTAATTATTTCCAGATACATAATTTTGTCTATTTTTCCAGCGCATCGCGCACAAAAGCAAGGGAACGATGGGAGCACCAGAACTCTGCTCACATCATGTTGCTTCGTACCGCAAGCTGCAAGTAGTAAGTCTGTGATAAGCGGAATACCGCTACGCTTTCCACTCACGGGATGGAAGGACAATCCCGACCACTTTTATATAGTAGATTATTGTACTGTACATTTAATTACACACACAAACACAGTTCTTACACACAACCACAAACCTATGAAGGCACAACCTCAGTAGGAGAGTTTTAAGGTAGTGCAGTATCTTCAGCAGGTGCATCGTTGTCTTCTTCCACTGAAGGAGTACTAAGGCAGTGGGTATCTGGGTGCACGGCTGAAGAACATCTTGATAGGCAGTCTTTTCATATGCGTGAGGAGGCTTTTGTAGGGTATTACCATCTTTGATCATATCCAAGAGTTTCACCTTCTCCTGGATAGTAAGCATCTTCCTCCAGCACTTAGTTTTATTGTCAGAAGGCTTAGAAAAAGCAGCACCTTTAGGAGCCATCGTGGGGCTTAGATAAAAGTTCTCAGAAAGCGCATGCGTACTGACGTAAGCGTGTATGAGAAAAAATCGCGATAGAGTGAAGCCGCGAAAGTTGAAGCGTGATATAGCGAGGGATTACTGTACACTAATACAGTCAGGGGTTGAAATAGAGGGTGTTTATTACAATTACCTCGTATATACAAGCATAAGAACAAGTTGTCTTTTCCCTCTTTCCCCTCCCCTCTCTCTCCCACACCGCTCTCCTCCAGTTGAGTGTTGCCTTCCTTCCTCCCAGCTCCAACTTATCTGGACATTGAGGACCCAGGAGTAATTCTGGTGATGTGACATAGGCAGTTGGAGGCACTTCCAAGTTATGAAAAAGCCAGGGAGATCCTCCCCTGGCAGAACCCTGTATCGTTCACCAGGGATCCCTACAGGGCTGCTCCAACGGACTCCAACTACCATGCAGCCCTGCGGGTGCCCAAACTGGGACTCTATATGAAGAATGCTGCCACCAATAAAAGGGGGGTATGAACTGCTCCCTGCCGTGCTCTCTAGGTAAGTCTATGGAAGATTTCAAAATCCTTGTTTTTATATTTTAAACTTTAAATGGCCTAGGTGACAATTACTTTCCAGAACTTATAATCTCATACTGTTGGTCTTCAAAAGGTCCCAAGGATTAATAGAACAACAGTGGGAGATTCAGCCAGTAGCTACAGTACCCAGAGCTCAAGAATGATCCATCAGCTTGTGCAAGAGATGCCCTATGTATCTCAGCATTTAAATACAGGCTGAAGACTTGTTAGTTTAGTGTGCCATACCTGATTGAGACCTGCTGATTAAGCTGTTCATATTGCTGGTCTACTTTTTAGTTTTAGTTTAAAAATTCAAGTGTGACAATTATTGTGAACTGTTATTGACCATCAGATACTTAGTTTCTTGTCTTGGTAACCTGGTGTGGTTCCTACCACAGGTATTTTCTAAGCCACTAGAGATATGGTGAGCCTTGGAAAGCAAGAATGGTGGATTTCTTCTTCTTCTCCCTGTTCAACTTTATTATCACTATTGTTACTTTAACAACAATTTCCTGTGTGTACCTAAGTTAGACAGTTTCCCTGTAAATCAGTTTTCTTTACTCACCATCAATATCAAAAATATTAATTAACTCTGCTGCACATTTACCTCAGAACTTTCACTATCTCGTTCACCTTCCAGACCACTGTTCACACTTTCTTATACATTGTGTGAGGGATTGCCGGCCGTGTATCCCAGCCAACATCCCCAAACCGCCAGATGGAGTCCTCCTTGCAGCATGGAGATGCCCCGAATGCCAGCAGGGAATTATGGACAGTGGACTTTTATTGCACAGCCCTGCTACACCCTGGAAGTACGTCCCAGTGACATGGACAGAAGAAATGACGTGCTTCCGGGATAAAGAAAAGGAGTTTTTACCTGACCCAGAAGTGAAAGAAAGTCATGTGGACTGAGGGACAAAAACTTCCAGGCCAAGGACTATAAAGGCGCTTTTCCACTGCATAGTACGGCACAGCACGGTTCAGTACAGCTCACCTTGGTTCGGCTCAGTTCGGTTTGCGTTTCAACTGCAGTTTAGTACCGCTTTAGAGTGGGCGGGATTATTTACGTGTCGTTATAGTTGCGCCGCCTCTACTGCCGTGACACCGTGGAACTTTTACAACAACACGCAGACAACGACAACACTTTAGCTCGACGATGCGCAAGGGTAAGCATCTAAAAAAAGCACATCACTAGCTAACTTTTATCACTGTTGCAAAGCATAAAATGAACTTAACTGCCAGTGTAACATTAAAATGCTGATTCTGTATATTACAGATCTTCCACATTTTGCAAAAAAGTCGCCGCAACAGACCATCTGTTTGGACATTTAACCCTGCTTCAGAGTGGTGGGATGTGATTGTTCCTGGTTTTACAAACACTCAGTGGCTGGAGAACTTTCAAATGTCTGAAGAAACATTCATCCACTTATGCAACAAACTGCGTCCAGCGATGGAGAGACGGGACACAAACTTCCGCGTGTGTGTACCTTTAAAGAAAAGAATAGCCAGTGACGCAGTAATGACGATTTTATCCGGCCAATCAGTGACCAGTAGTTTACACGTCACGTTTTGGTAACGGTTCAGCGTGCTTGGAACCTCGGCTGAGGTGGTACTAAAAAAAGGACCAGGTGCCAGGTACTGTTCCCAGTGGAAAACCCCCCAAAAGTGAGCTGAACTGAACCGTGTCGTGCCGTACTATGCAGTGGAAAAGCGCCATAAAGGACTCTGGGAAATCCCAGACGGACAAGCTGAGTTGGGAGGCAGGGTGGCTAAGCGTCTGGGAGTGGAGGATTGGATTATTGGTTATTGTTATTGATATTGGAGTATTGTGGAGAGGAGGGTGCTTTGTGCACATTATTATTATAATAAATCAATTATTTGGACTTTTATCTGGTGTCTGACTTGGTGTTTAAGGGTTCAAGGGAGCAAGAGAGCCCTAATCTGTCACAATTGACGTTGTTGCAGACACTAAACATTTTTTATATCTACTGTAACTTCCTCTATGCCTGCCTCACCACCACTTGCAGCATCCTATCAAATGCCTTCTCTAAATTAATAAAAGTGTAATTCTGCTTTTTTCTGTTCTGTGGATGCCTTTCCTGGATTATTCTGACAACAAAAATCACATCTGTTGATCCCTTGAGAGACATAAAGCCAAACTGCATATATCAAAATTTCACTTGATCTTTGATTTTGTTTTCTACCAACGTCTCAACCAGTTCCACTACTTGATTGTTCATTATGACCCACACTCTAATTGGTCAATTTTTCTCTTGCACACTTGAATGAGCATACTATTTTTAAAAAATCTTCTGTTCACACCCAATCATATTACACAGGTCTGTGGACCACTCATCTCTATGACCTTCCAATACCTTCATCATTTTTAAGACCACTGTGTTTGGGCACACTGCGTTACTGAGTTTTTGTGGCCTCCTCTTCAAGTAGGTCCTTCTATTTTCTAATACAAACATCACCATTCTAATCATTCTTCTCTTTAAGTAACTTCTTACTCAGCTGTATTTATCAATAGCACCTGATGACCCTGATTCTCTTGATTCACTAACACAATGTCTGACTTGTATCTCAGAATGGATGAATGGTAACTTTCTCAAGTAAAATAAACAGAAAACTGAAATCTTAGTGATATGCAATAATGGATACAATGAGGTTATCTATACTAATAAAAGGCAAAGCCCTCACTCACTCACTCACTCACTCACTCACTCACTGACTCACTCACTGACTCATCACTAATTCTCCAACTTCCCGTGTGGGTGGAAGGCTGAAATTTGGCAGGCTCATTCCTTACAGCTTACTTACAAAAGTTGGACAGGTTTCATTTCGAAATTCTACGCCTAATGGTCATAACTGGAAGGTATTTTTCTCCATTAACTGTAATGGAGTTGAGCTGGAATGACGTGGGGGGGCGGAGTTTTGTGTGACATCATCACGCCTCCCACGTAATCACGTGAACTGACTGTCAACGCAGTGCGTAGAAAACCAGGAAGACCTCCGAAAAGCGCTTAAGAAAACATGCATTATATAATTGAGAAGGCAGCGAAACAATAAGAAGCGAGCGAGTGGCATATACTACCATATTCATGAGTGCTGCTACCTCGGAAAGAAAGCAAGGTGTAAACCTAAACTTTAAATTAAGTTCATAGACAGGCTACGCTGGCGTTTCACATGCCCACAGGTAATGCGGGATACAAGTTTAATGATAGGGCGAGGATATAAGCGAGAGTTTTGATCACTTTGTAACTAAGTTAAAATTGTAGGTGAAGGGGTGTGCTTATGCAAATTCGAGACTGTGTTTGTGGGGATTGACAGTTAAAGGCGGGTGGGGAGTCACGTCATCATCTCCCCTCCCACCTCATTTCGCTCTGAGCTGAGCTCAGCGCTAACGCCGTCATCGAAGCAACCGTCAGACTGCCACCAAATACTCACAGAAAAATCCACAAGTTAATACACACGCTGTCTCTAGAGTTTCAACACACTGAATCCTCCAGGCACTACTTACAAAAGGTCACATTGACAATCGTGTTACGCTATTTTTAAAATCTTTCCTTTTCTTAGCACAAGCACAGCTGAGAAGCTTCGATGCATGTGCTCCATAACGCGTTGAAAAATAATGCATTTAATCACACTTTGCATTACAAGCAAAGGGAGCTTTTGTCAATGCATGATTTCCTGGTACACGATTACATTGATCAGCGCATCCGATTCATTTTACCCTCGCACCACCTTAGTTTGAGAAGAAGTATGAAAAATATGAGGTTAACACAGAAAAACAGATCACCAATTCAAGCTTTATGAATAATCGATTAGCCATCAATAATTGTTTTGGTAAAGCCATCCTCCTTCCATTTTATAATTTTTCCGCCACTAGCCATGATTAAATGAGCGGTAAAAAGTAAGAGCAAGCGAGGGTGACTTATTTAGGCAGGAATATATATGATAGCAACACTCATGACAATGTCAATCATGTTACGTTATTATTAAAATGTTTCCTTTTCTTTTTCATTACTTCTTTAACACACTACTTCTCCGCTGCGAGGCGCGGGTATTTTGCTATATATATAATATATGAATTACCTCCAAAAGCGCTGAGACTTTTGATATCATGAGCGTGTGTACAAAAGGGGTCTCCTGCCCAGCAAAAGTCGAGCAGCCAGCGCGTGCATAGCTGTGCCGGCCTTTGAGGCGCTGACTGCGCTTCTGCCTTAAGTCAAAGTGAGCACTTTTAATTTTTTTCATCCGCCCCCTGAGCTATAGCCCAGACAAGTGCAAACACGGGACCCCTTTTCTACACCACGGCAAAATAATATTAAGGCGATTCACACTTTCTTTTGCACGTATACGATTATCAGGTCCTCAGCTCGGATTATGAACACACGCATACGAGTGGAGGACTGACAGTGCCATCACAGCCGATTAATGGCGGGGACGTCTCACCAGTCTACACAAGACCCACCGCGACTGTCCCAAAAGGCGATCATAGCGTCAGCGAACACATCTCTCTATACTATATAAAAGAAAAGGCAACTTTCCTTTCTTTACACCTTTTTCCTTTTATCCCAAACCAAAGCCTTTCTCTCTTAACACGCAGAGGACAAAAAATAATTTTCTTTAATTGCTGGTAAGGCACATTACCAGAGGCACAAATTTGAACGTTCACATAGAAAATGTAATTTCTATACCACAGCCGTCGTGTAGCGCCTTTCAAAAGGGATCTACTACCGAGAGATGATCCATATATATTTTAGCTGCTGTTAGTTACTTACCTGTTTTGTTACACAGTCTTTAAAATGTAGTTTACCATAACCACTCCAGTAGTGCTCAATGTACCTGTACTTCTTAAAACGTTAATGTTTTACTGTTTAATAACTTATAGACTATATTTCATTATTTTTCCCTTGCACTCAGTGACCAAAGCTATACACACACATATAGACACATACAAACATACACACAAGTATATATATGTGTATATATATGTATATGTATATATATATATATATATATACACACACCCCCATCTAGATTATATATATATATATATACACACACACACACACACACACACACACACACATACATACATACATACATACATACACACATATATATAATTTGTGTGTGTAGATATGTATATAGATATGTAGATATGAAGATATGTATGTGTATATATATATATGTATATTATATATATATGTATGTATGTGTGTGTGTGTGTGTGTGTATATATGACAGCAGCAATCCAAGCTGTGAGAAAACAGTAAAAAGGAGGCGTGTCAGGCGTGGTGGTACATTTTCTGATGCAGCTACCGAAAACAACTTTGTGACGCTGCAACCAAATACACAAAACAATTACTTTGACAATAATGTTACATTATTTTTAAAATGTTTCCTTTTCTTTTTCATAACTTCTTTAACACATGACATCGCTGCGAAGCGCGTGTATTTTGCTATATATATATATATCACAGCGACACTCATAACAGTGACAAATCAATTACATTGACAATCATGTTATGTTATTTTCAAAATGTTTCCTTTTCTTTCTCTTTCCTTCTTTAACACACTACTTCTCCGCTGCCAAACGCGGGTATTTTGCTATATATATATATATATATATATATATATATATATATATATATATATATATATATATATATATATATATATATATATAGATAGATAGAAAGATATATATAGATAGATAGATATATATAGATAGATAGATAGATAGAGATATATATATATATAGATAGATAGATAGATATATATATATATATAGATAGATAGATAGATATGAGAACAACACTCATATTAATGACAAAACAATTACATTAACAATCATGTTACGTTATTTTAAAAATTTTTCCTTTTCTTTTTCGTACCTTCTTTAAAACACTACTTCTCCGCTGCGAAGCGCGGGTATTCTACTAGTTAGAAATAAACTGGATACATTAGGATTAAAAGTCAAGACGGAGGTAAAAAGCTTAGGGGTAACTGTGGACTGTAATCTGAATTTTAAATCGCATATTAAACAGATCACTAGGACAGCAATTTTTCACTTAAGAAACATAGCTAAAGTTAGAACTCTTATATCACTGAAAGATGCTGAGAAATTAATTCACGCATTTGTTTTCAGTCGACTAGATTACTGCAACGCACTCCTCTCAGGACTACCCAAAAAAGACATAAATCGTTTGCAACGAGTGCAGAATGCAGCTGCTAGAATCCTAACCAGGAAAAGAAAATCCGAGCACATTTCTCCAGTTTTGATGTCACTACACTGGTTACCTGTGTCATTCAGGATTGACTTTAAAATACTGCTTATGGTTTATAAAGCCTTAAATAATCTCGCTCCATCTTATATATCGGAATGACTGACACCTAATATTCCAATTGTAACCTCATATCCTCAAATGAGTGTCTCCTTAGAATTCCAAGAACAAAACTTAAAAGTGGTGAGGTGGCCTTCTGCTGTTATGCACCTAAAATCTGGAATAGCTTGCCAATAGGAATTCGCCGGGCTGATATGGTGGAGCGCTTTAAAAAACTGTTGGAAACACATTATTTTAACATGGCTTTCTCATAATTTCACTGTAATCAAAATCCTGATACTCTATATCTCCAACTCATTATAATAACTATTCATGGTGGCTCTAAAATCTGTACTAACCCCTACTCTCTCTTCTGTTTCCTTTTCCGGTATCCTTTTGGTGGTGGCGCTACTCAAAGCACCGTGATGTTCCAACAGTGATGGATAGATTAAAAGCCAGAAGTCTGTAAGACCATCAACATCAAGTGACTCCATGAGAACCCTAACTACAAAGAGGACTATTTCATTTATGTTAGGTAGAATGTCCAAAGGGGACTGAGCGGTCCTGTGGCCTGGAATCCCTACAGATTTTTTTTTTTTTCTCGAGCCGTCTGGAGATTTTTTTTTTGTTTTTTCTGTACACCCTGGCCATTGGACCTTACTCCTTTTCTATGTTAACTAATGTTGTCTTATTTTAATTTCTTACTTTGTCTTTTATTTTTCTTTTCTTCATTATGTAAAGCACTTTGAGCTACTTTTTGTATGAAAATGTGCTATATAAATAAATGTTGTTGTTTTTGTTGCTCTTCATGTACTTCTTCCAGTCCCCCTCCATCAATTATAATGCCCCTTTTCAGCATTTTTCAAGAAATTTATTCCTACTATATCCTGTCTTTTTTGCCATCTGTTTTGTGATTCTGAACTTATTTTTCTTTCCTTGCTCATTCTGCTGCTCACTTCAGTCTCTTGGCTTTTATTGATCTCATAACTGCTTTTCTAGCATTTCACTTTTCGGTCTTATAGGCCACCCTGTTACATTCTGCCATTGTTTATGCCACTCCTTATAGCATCGTCTCTTTTCTTGAATTGCTTTCTCTGCCTCATCATCACGTCTGCTGACCTAACACAGTACTTCAGAATAGATGCCTTTAATGCATCTTCAGTCCTGAACTGCCTAAAGAAATGTCATTGGGTTACAATATGCTCATTTAACATATATACAGAATGTCTCTATACAAATGAGCAATAAATTGTTATGACTGGTACATATGCAAAGTAGCCTAAAATGTTTTAAAGAATTTATTTGAAATGGGTGACATGATCAGGCTTTCTTAAAGCTTATTGAACTAAGGAATAAAAAGTACCCAAGATTCAGTTTCTTCAGGCAGTTCATGACTGAAAATGCATTAAGGATATCTGTTGAATTATTATATTAATGTTATGAGTACCCTGGATGAGCATTCAGTATGATATGTGTGATATTTATAGAAAAAAGGGTCAATAAGCTAATCAAGTTATTTATTGTTTTTAAAAGATCTTTGGTTAGTCTGTAGCACTCAAAAATTAAAGATATTCTGAAATGTGTCGGCGAAAGGTGACTTACTTGAATATCAATGTTTGGACACATTTTCAAAATTTGGTTCCTTGCTAAAACTAGGTTCAAATATTTAAGAGAGCTGGAAGATCGATATATCTGTATGACCCCTGTGGCCTGAAGGGGGCACCCCAGGTCCCCAAACCCGACACAGACAGACATAAGTTACACGTCCACCACAAAGACAGGCTTTTATTACGTAGAAAATGTTTCCCTAATCGTTTCCCACAACCAAAGCTCAGTACACAAATCCAAAGTACTATAATGAAGCACACAGCAATAAAGCACTTTCCCTTATTTTTTGCTTCTCTTCCTTCTGTCTCTCTTACTCAGCCTCCTCCTCCTCTAACAAGCATTGTCTTCTTTCTCCCAACTCAGGCTCCTGGAATAAAGGCAGCAGGCTTAGTTTTTGCTGCACCTGGGAGTACTTCCTATGGCCGAGGCCCGATGACAAAAGGCTCACTAGACCCTGCATTACCCCCTGGCAGTGCCCATGGGACTCAACATGGCTGAGCACTCCATCTCCAATGATGTCCTGTGAGAATCCAAGTTGGTGCAGCAACCCGGTGGTATGTCATCTAGCAGTTTGTGGAAGATGATGCCCTATTCATGCTCTCTCCCCAAGTCCATCCAGTCTGGGGTACCCAAAATACAATGAGAAGTCTGTTTGTTGAAAGCTTTGGAGCTTGAATGAATTGTTGGCTTTTTCATTGTTATTAAAAATGTATTCTGATTTTCTTATTTTACTTTTACTACAAGGAATAATAACAAAACACAACTCAATCAAGTGAATTCAACATACCACATAGAAGTGGATGTCCCCAAGATACTCCATCAAATTCAGCAACCATCTCTCACCCAAAAAAAGGACTTTATGATTACAGAGCTTCATTTAAAATGATTCTTTACATGCAGTACAAAAATAATAGGATAAAAAGGGTCAGCCCAACATTTTAAATTTAGAATTATATTAAAGATTTTTGCGAAGTTCTGAAAAAACATCAAAACTGATCCTCACGGAAAAAATGTGATTTTTCCAATCTGAGATAATATATAATATATATATATATTTTTTTAACACTACCAGAAGTGCCCAGCATTGCCCAGGTATCTTTGTATAATGTGTTAAGGCTACCAAGCAAATATTTCTGTGTTTTTCAAATACCGGCCCTCCTGTCCATCATCTACACTACCTCTATGTCTGCTCTCATGTCTACAACAACAACATTTATTTATATAGCACATTTTCATACAAACAGTAGCTCAAAGTGCTTTACATAATGAAGAAAAGAAAAATAAAAGACAAAATAAGAAATTAAAATGAGACAACATTAGTTAACATGGAAAAGGAGTAAGGTCCGATGGCCAGGGTGGACAGAAAAAACAAAAAAACTCCAGACAGCTGGAGAAAAAAAATAAAATCTGCAGGGGTTCCAGGGCAATGGATCGACCAGTCCCCTCTGGGCATTCTACCTAACATAAATGAAACCGTCCTCTTTGTAGTTAGGGTTCTCACGGAGTCACTTGATGTTGATGGTCATACAGACTTCTGGCTTTTAATCCATCACTGTTGGGTTTGAAACTATGGTGTCTTTATATTTTCTGGTGTAGTGTAGTTTCATGAATATATATTTAATCCCACATTAAATACAGTATATATTTGATCCCATGGACCACGGAAAACATCTACAGTAGGGGAGGCCGTGGAAGAGTGAGGTTAAAGATGCTGCTTTGTATTTCTCATTGGGGAAAAAGCATAATTTATTATGTCCATATATACATTTCAGGAGACCTAATAAAATTACAGTCGAGAAACTGTTAACCACTGCCCCTAACCTTATGATTGCTTAACCAGGCTGTGGGAAGAGAGGTGAGATGGGAAAATTGGGAGAGCATTTCTGGGTACTGCTAAAGTGAACATCTGTGTTAACCATCGAGCATGATCATATTCAGCATTCCTGCTTTCTAAAAGAAAGATGGTATGAATAAAGATAATAGGCAACCTCGTGTGTTTTAGAGGGGGGTAAGCAGGGAATTTTCTCCATTATGTAATGTAATTAAGAACACACAAGCTACACTAGACAGCATGGATTTCTTTACTTCACACCTTATTTTGTTCATGTCCCACTTGTAGTCTGATATGAAGCTACATACATACATGGGACTTTATAAATTGGTGTAATTTGGCTGTTTATGTAATGGTTACATTTTTTATTTCTTTTTCTAGAATTCTCAAATTTTCTACATACAAATCAATGGTTGCCAAATTTTATTAAGAGAGAAATAAGTTCTGACATGATTTGATTTCAGCCTTTAAATCAACAAATTCTGAAATTTAATTGAGGGAATTTTTAAAATCCACTGTAATACATTCCTTACTTGTGCAGCAATTGACTTAATACAAGCAAAACAGAACAGCAAATCTCAGCACAGAGGCCACAAATTCTACAATTGTGTTTTGCTGCATACATGTTAATTCCCTGAGGTCTAGGTAGTATTTGATGAAAGTCTCATTCATAAGAATACAGCTAAGATAATAATAATAGCAACTTTGACAACAAAGTACAAAAAACATAATTCATAAATGAATAATATTCAAGCAACTTTTTTCTAAATGTAAGAAATGATAAAAACCAAGACACTTACTTTATCTCTGTATTGCCCCCTGCTTTCCGGGCAATACTCACAAGTTCTTTGCCATATTTCTCTTCAACTTGAGCTCTGTGGACAAAGTTCAACAAAAAGTGTTAGCCACAGCCATGTCTGGTCTGCTTTACTCATTAATTCTGTGTTTAGATGATGAAAAGTAACACATTTTCACAGCCTGTAAAACTTTGTTGTTGTTATAATACAGTATCAAGAACTGCGTTCAACAATATACATTTATTTAGACAATATAAGATTATAAGAATATATATATAAGAATATATTTGATCAGGGGGCAATCCCTTAGTTTTAATTGTCATGTAAAGTGCCTTATGATGCTGCATGTTCCTAATGATGTTATACAAAATGAATGTTGATTGGTTAATTTATTTATCAATTTTGATTGTGTACATCATAGTTTTCTTTGTGGAAGTGTATCAAAAAAACAATCCATTTCAAAATGTATAATTAAATCAAATAAGTGAGAGGCTCCAATAATTTATGTTTCAACAAGTGTTACATCCCCGACTTATACTTTTTTTTTTTTATTTAATGTTATAATTGAAATATAAATTTGCCTATTGTGTTGTTTTTTTTCTGTCTGCATCGTAATGTTTAATATTGTGCTGTTCATTAATTATGTTTCTATTATGCATTATGTTAAGAGATGTTGTAGTAGTTTTCATTGTTATCTACCCTGTCTCCTATATGTAGAGCCTAAAGAATTAGGGCCATTGTTAGGATCTGGCCTGTGTACAGTGGTGCACCTAAGTACCTATACGCATTTAGAAGACCATTTATAAGGCACACATTCAGTACCTGTTAGAGCAATGTGCTAGCCAAGCTGTTGAGGTTCACCAGAAATGTAAGCCTGTCACTGCCACTACAGCAAAACCAGCCATGATTCCTTTCTCAGTGCGCAAAGCCCCCAATGATACCAAAGCCAAGTCATCTGTTTTTGCCTCTGCATTAATTGTTTGTTGACGGAGTTTGTAATATTTTTGAGTTATGTTTATTTTGTTTTTGTATCTTGTACATTGTGGGTTGAACCTCAGAGGGAGGGGCCACTTCACTTCACAGCTGAGAGGTTGCTGCATATCTGATGTCCATAAATTCATAAGATTGCTTAAAAAGATTGCAGCTTAACCCCAAAGATCATGGAGTGCAATTTGTAGATGCTTCACACGCAAAGATGTCATAGGTGCGAAACCACAAACAAAAAAAATCCCAAGAAGACACTATATTAGGCTGTGTGGGAAATAAAAAGCTGCTAGGAGGAAAAAAAGACTTTTATGTTTCTGATTTATGAAGGACTTATTCTGTCTTTCTTGAGATGAGATTAATATTTCTAGATACCCCTCTTCAGTGCACATCCCCAGTAGGCTGTAATAAGGAACATGACGTCAAAGCAGGTTAGTGCTTGAACTTCGAAGTATCAACAGCTGAAGGAAGCCCATAGCAGCCAGCCCTGGTCCTGGCTTTGTAGCTTTCAAAGTGTTTCTTTGCTGTCTGAGAGGAGTAAAAATAACAAAGTGAGACATTTTCATGTCATCTGTGAGTGATCTTTGTATCGCAATGACCCTATAGGTTTGTAGATTTATAGTTTGTACACGTTACAATAACTTAATGTTTGTAAACCTCTTACATCTCCATATGTTAAGGTTATTATTTTACTTTTTTTCTATTATTTACAAAGACGTGTGGCTGATTACAGAGTTTTGTTTAAATTTAACTCGCTAAAACTGTCATCAACTCAGCTTACCCTATTCTGATTCCTCAGCATGAGGAGATGTCCATCAGCTGGCAGAGGCAACCCTTTAATCCAGCTTGGGCCCCTGTTGCCAGTCCATCGGCATTCACAAGACATTGTGCTGAGCATTGCTTCTTGTTCTCTTTCTTGCCACAATCCATTGGGTTTCCACAGGAGCCTCTGGAGCACTTTGTTGCTCCTGCTCCATTAATGCTCAGCAGGAGCTACCCCTCTGCCCCATCCCTTGAATGCCTGGCCGCACACTCTTCACCCGGGGCTCACTTCCTTTCACATATTGCACCAAATCATTCCTGTCCTTCTCTCCTTTTCATTAACCTCCATCTTGCTCTTTCTGTTTCTCTGTTCTCCTCCCTTCTCTATTGTGCAGGCTCCATTTATACAAAGTGATTGGGAGCGGAAGTGGTATTCTGTCTCCTCCGAGGTGCAAATGTGGCACCTGTCTGTCCTACTTGCATTCACACATAATGTGCAATCAGCCAATCACCCCAACCTACCCTAGAGTGATGAATGCTCACACACACTCATATCCGATCTGAGCCTGCACACTCCAGCATGTGATTATTTATTTAAAACTCATACTTCACAACAGACCTTGTATCACAACCCAAATCCCCAAAATAAGCCCACCTTTGGACAAAGTATCTTTAAGCACTGTGTACATTTGGACTCATTTTGTCAAGGATGCTTGAGGTTAGAATCAAACCTGGTACGCAAGTAAAGAACACATTGTTATGTACAGATAGACTCTTTTATATTATTTATATTTTAAACATGGCAAGGGGGAACACAGGTTACTTATAGTATGTGTTTATTGCTCTGCTAGAAACTCAAAAAGACAGTTAGATGTTATATTTGTTGTTTAAATTTACAACTTTTCTTATCTCTGTCCAGTATATAGCTATTTGTGTTCAACACAGAGCACTTTAAAAATAAAATGTAGGTTAAGTTAAAAAATGTATGTGGTGCCATGATAAAGTGATAATGAGCATTGCAGTGCTGCTGTATGTCTGTATGGATTGTCGTCCCCACCGCTGTTTACTGGTAATGCATATTAAGTTCAGGGATTGTTGCACATCCCACTTTAATAAGTGTGCCCAGGGTTCTGATGCTGCAAAACAGCAATGGAAACCACAGTTGCCTAAAAGTATAATATGGATGTAGTTACAAATGGGTTTGGCAAAAGATTTCTTTTCTGTCCTCACCAATTTAAAGTTCTATATGTGCTACAATAGGTGAAATTGCAATACTCTACACTATCTTCAGGATTCTGTGCTTGATTGCATCTAATTTTTGCAGATTATACACTCTTAAAAATGGCTTAATGGCGTTTTATGGTTCTTTACTAAGTTGTGTTGTTTTTTGTAGCTCCATTTCTTGACGAAGCACCATTTCATTCTGGGGAGGGTTCCTTGCATATGATGTTGGTTCCTTGTGCTTTGAAAACTTCCTAATATGTAGAAATAAAAGCTGAAATCTTTGCTGTATGGTAGAAAACTTACAGAGTAAGAAAACCTGGACTTAGCCTGTGTTAACGTATGTAGCTCAAGAGTCCTTTTAAAATCATGACCATTGGTATTTCACAAATCTGTTACCATCTGTTCATTGTTAGTTACTGTATGGAGCCTGTTACAGACCATTCATGTGGATGGATCTTTTGGGAACCAAAAATGGCTCCTCTATGCCATCGCTCTGAAGAGCAACTCTGGATCTTTTATTTCTAAGAGTATAGCAGAAATGACTTCTGCTCCACAACAAAGGAATGCAGTGTAATGCTAAAATAAAACTTTCTTTCTTTCTTTTTAGATTTTTTCTGGTAGCTGTCTGTACCTTTTTTTTCCTCTAAATCAATTCTAAACCACTTTTCTCCACACTGATCAGTTTAGGCCCCAGCTCTCCTCTCATTTCAAAACTCATAAATAATAATAATGATAATTCTTTACATTTATATAGCACACTGTTCAAAGTGATTCCACGCAGGGAAGATCTGGGAAGCAGACCCATGATCTCCTTACTGCAAGGTGTTCTACAACAGTGAATCAATAAATACTCAGTTTCAAATGTCACTTTTGATCCAGAGGAGGTGTACAGTCTTGACGAGGCAGAAAGATCTTTTTTATTGAAAGGACTATGAAAAGAGATACAAATAACGCGGTGCTAAGTTTGTTAACTGGGGATCAAAACCTCTCTTCCATTAAGCCAAAGTACTAATAAAAAAATAAAGCCAAAGAGCCAGAATATTGAAGTCTTATAAGCATAAACACACAAAAGAAACAGTTGCTAATAAACACAGGTTTTAATTCAGTCTCGGATACTAAGGAAGTATTTGTGCTGACCTTTACATTGTTGCATTGCGGCAAATTCTCGGAAAAGTTGCTGTGGCAACCATCAAAGCTAAAGCCAGAAAATGGCTGCATCTAAAATTCTAACTTTTTATGGAGTCCTATATCACAAAAATAAACAGCATAATTGAATTCCATGGGCAAGAATCTCTAGAAATTACACACTAATGGTCACAAACGCTTCAGGGAAGTGCTTAAAGATTATGGAATTATTCCAGGCGTGGGTATCAGTTTAGCACAAGTTTGTAGTCCAAATCTGCAAACTGAATTGCTTTAATTGAGCTCAAGTCAAATCAAGCTGGGGAGCATGAACTGGTACAGTGCGTTGCCGCACCCACTACACAACGAAACAACTTGAGATCCCAGTTTGCAACCCCCCAGGTTGACACGTGGTCCAGTCCCACCCTACAGAAATGACAATCTATCAGCCGCAGCCAGGTGTTACGTGGGCAACCCTTTGGCCTGGTCCAGCCACTCGGGTCCCCAACATTGAATGATCTTACAAGCCGAATCACTCTTGGGGAAACACGCCACATGGCCATAGTGCCGTAACTGACATTCCCTCACAACGTAGGTAATGTGCCTCATTCGGGACTCCATGAGCAACCGCTCATTTAACACAAAGTCAAATCAACGGTACCCAAGGATTTTCCGGAGAGACCAAAGGAGTCCAGTCTTCGTCTCAGGTCACTGGATAGAGTCCATGTCTCGCAACCATATAGCAAGACAGGAAGCACCAGGACTCTAAAGACTTGGACCTTTGTCCTTTTGCATAGATATCAAAAGCACCACACACCCCTTTCCAGCGACCTCATGACCCCCCATGCTCTCCCAATCCATCTACTGACTTCATAGGAAGAGTCACCAGAGACATGAATATCACTTCCAAGGTAAGTAAACATCTCAACAAGGTCAACACTCTCTCCGCAAACAGACACACTGCTGATGGCTGTGCCCAAGAGGTCATTAAAGGCCTGGATCTTGGTTTTTATCCAGGAAACTCACAAGCCCAGACACTCAGACTTCTCACTCAGTCTCTTGAGCGCCATGATCTGAGCCTCCAGTGACTCCGTGAAGATCACAGCATCGTCAGCAAAGTCAAGATCCGTGAACCTTTCTTCATGCCCCACAGCCGCTGGACCCCACTACCTTGCCCAACACCCAGTCCATACAGGCATTGAACAGAGTAGGAGCAAGAACACACCCCTGACGAACCCCAGAATTAACTGGGGAAAAATGCAGAGGTCCTGCCTCCACTCTGCACAGCACATACAGGAACAGTGTACAGGCTGGCCATAATATCCAGCAACCTCGAGGGGATCCTGCGAATCCTCAGGATGTAACACAGGGAAGCTCGATCAACTGATTTGAACGCTTTGTGAAAATCGACAAAGGCTGCAAAGAAACTCTTCTGATATTCGCGTTTGCACTCCATTAGAACCCTCAGTGCCAGGATGCATTCAATGGTAGACTTCTTAGGCGTAAAACCAGACTGTGCCAGTCGCTGGTAGGTGAGCAAGTGATCATGGATCCTATTGAGGACAACCCTAGCAAGGACCTTACCCGGCATCGAGAGCAGTGTTATGATGATGCCAGTCTCCCAAATGGAAGTAAAGATTGCTTGCAATGGCAGGAGGACAGCCTTACCATCAACCTGGAGAGGTTCACCCTGGATACCACAGATCCCTGCAGCCTTTCCCCCCTCAGCTGGTTCACCATCTGTGCAATCTCAGTGAGATTGGGTGGTTCACAGCTAATTGGAGGAGTAGCCTCAAGGACCATTGACCCAGAGATATCCAACGTCCTAACCGGAGGATCAGCTTTGAATAACTGCTCAAAGTAGCCAGCCCAGCAGGTCACAACTGCAGTGTCATCCGTAAGCTCCCAGGTTCTTAATCAGCATCATCACATCAGTACCTCCCGTTCTCTTCATTTTTCACATTAGTCCTTCAGTTTCATAAGTAGGTATCAATCTGAAATTCTCCATACCATACTACTAAAAATAACTGCATATTAGAAAGACTGTATTGTGATCAGATGAAAATTTTACTTCAGATACAAATTTTGATAGCTAGGACAACACAGTGAGGATTATGTTTTTTGATTTCTCCACTGTCTTCAGTACTATCTGTCCAACCCTGTTAAGGGGTAAACTTAGAGATATGAAGGTGGATGAGTCTAGGGTGTCCTGGATAATGGGCTATCTGTTGGGAAGATGCAGTTTGTGAGACTCAAGGTCTGTGTTTCTGATATGGATTTCAGCAATAGTGGAGCACCACAAGGAACAGTCCTGCCTCCTATTCTTTTAACTAAGTACACCTCAAAATATAAATATAACAGGAGGTCATGTCACTTGCAGAAAACCTCAAATTATTCTGCACTTATGGGGTGCATTGATAAGAGGGATGAGACAGAACATAGGAATCAGGTGGAGAACTTTGTTTCTTGGTGTAGAAAGAATTGTTAAACCAAAAAACTCATTATTGACTTTACCACACCAAAGAGCCCCTATGTCCAGTCACTATGCAAAGAGTGGATGAAGAGGTGGTCCACTCTTACAAGTACTTCGAGGTCCACTTTAATTACATGTTGGAGTAATCTCGGAATACATAGGAACTATATAAGAAAGGGCAGAGCAGGGTCTTTTTCCTGTAATGTTGAAGTGACATCTTTCACATCTTCTATAACTCTGTGATGGCCAGATCATTTTTTTCTGCTGTGGTCTGCTGGGATGGTAGCATCACTTCAAGAGAGGCCCACTGAATCAACAAGCTAATTAAAAGGGCAGCCTTGGTTAAGGGATACACTCTGGATCTATGGAGGACATAGCAAAGGAGAGAATTAAAATTGAGTGCCATTATGAACAATGCGGCACATCCTTTCTCTGACACACCAACACTGAGGACTTTCAGACAACAAATTATTCACACAGAAGTGTGTCAAGAAACACTATGGGGGCTTCTGTATACCACTTGCAATGTGTCTGTATAATATCTTACTGGGACTGTGACTGCCAAGTCAGAACTTTACTTTCTGTTTAATTTCCTTCCTTTTCTGTCATTCTAGTGGGCATTCAGACCATAATGTTTGTATATACATTTATTTATCTACTGGATGTATGTATTTATATAAAGAGTTTCTGTAAAAAGCCAAATTTCCCCCAGGGAACAAATAAAGTTCTATATATCTACTGCAGTATAGTATATAGTTGCAAGTATGAAATGTCTGGGGAAGCTAACTACCATCTGAACTGGAGTTTGCAATGTTTTTGATTAATTTTTTTAACTTTAACATTCAACAGAAATTATTAATTTCCCTCAAGTCTCGGTTTCTTTCTATATTGCATGAATTAAATAAAGGCCATAGCTTCCCTTTACTGCAAAAATACTTAATTTAGCAAAGCTAAAGCTAGTGAAGTGTCTGTCCGGTGATGAATATTATTTGCATTCTTTACATTAGCACCTCTTGTTTTTAATAACATTTTTGTAATTCTGGCATTTACGGAATTTAGTTATGTTATAAAATACAGAAAAATGACACTGCAGTTATTCCTGCTTTCTGAAAGGTTCACAAGGCATTGTTCAAGTTATCATTTTGTGTGCAGCTAACACTGCACCCATGTCTTGATGGTCCTTAGACTCCAAGATTCCTGCTACTTTCTGACGGTTGGAGACTCTGAATTGGCTCAGTGTGGGTGAGTGGGCCTTGCGGTGGATTGGCAACATAACATGCACCCAATGCTGTTTGTGTAGTCTCTGTGTTCATGTGACCCTAAATTGAACTGAGCAGAAATGAAAATGAATGTTATTGGTCAGTACCTCATCCTTAGCAGCTCTTCCACATCCTTGCACATCCTCCGACCATCACGCATTTTCTGAAGCAGAGCATCATATCCTTCTTGACTGGTGAAGTCACGGGCCTAAAAAAAAATGGGATGAGGATAGTTAAGTATATTTTCAACAAATTTGCAGACTATACAGAAGGAGACTATTTGAAATTACACTCTATTTTGCACCAAGCAACATGAGATTTTATTTGAGAACTGTGGCTTGCTGGTGCTGTGCATGTGGCAGCCTTTTGTAGATGATCGCTCTCCTTTCTTTTTTATAATTATTAACGTTTTTAAAGTTATTAATTATTCATATTTAGATTCAGCCTCTGGCTTGTAATTCTAAATTTTTAAATGGATTTTTAAACTGAAGATATGTTGCTCTTATTGCAGACCCAAGCATTGGATTGTCTCAGCTGCCTTTTGGACAAGTTGAGAGATGTCACAGGGTGAGCGCAGAGAATCTGAAGCCTATTTTACACCTACAACATCTGAGAATATAATAGACTCTGAGAACGTAAAGTGGGCTATATTACACTGGTAGCACTGTGATCACTGCTGTCTAATGAGCCTTCTTACTCCTTTTTGGAAGAGCAGCTTGTCTGAGGATGAACAGAACAAAGATCAGGAGTGTGGATAAAAGTAAGACAGAAAGGTTTCAGCACTGGAGTGCCTCCATATTATAATGAATGTTTGATCAATTTTAAATAGGCTGAAAGAAGTACTCATTGAGAGTCCCAGCGAGTTCGGACACTGCATTTTCTTGAGTATTGCATGGGACTGGCTTAAATTTCTTATTTTATATGCTATTTAATCTTGTCAGGTTACATCTGATATGATCTGATGGTGTTTGAAAGGCAGGTGGGGGAGCTGGAGATTTATGTGAATGAGCAATTGTAAAAACAAAGGATGTTATAATTAAAACTAAAATGTGTGATCCAGACATTGAAATGTTGACTGAATTCATCCACGTTACCACTTAGGAAGGTAAGTGACATCATCAATGGTTAATGTTTATTAACACTCTGTTGATGAATCATTCTTACCCTACAATGTTGGTGACTCAATCAGGGGAATATCAAATGAACAATCTCCTGTTAGCATACTCCATTTGTGGATACAACAAGCTAAACCCAACTGTATTTACTGTAAATTGTAATGTCAATAAAATGTAAACCTGTGGCACAACTGGGCAGATCTGACCATCTTGCTGCTGCCTGCAAGCCTGTTATTGACAGATAGACAGATAGATAGATAGATAGATAGATAGATAGATAGATAGATAGATAGATAGATAGATAGATAGATAGATAGATAGATAGATAGATACTTTATTAATCCCAAGGGGAAATTCACATACTCCAGCAGCAGCATTCTGATTAAAAACTATAATAAATTAAAGAGTGATAAAAATGCAGGTAAAACAGACAATAACTTTGTATAATGTTAACGTTTACCCCCACGGGTGGAACATGAAGAGTCGCATAGTGTGGGGGACGAATGATCTCCTCAGTCTGTCAGTGGAGCTGGACGGTGACAGCAGTCTGCCGCTGAAGCTGCTCCTCTGTCTGGAGACGACACTGTTCAGTGGATGCAGTGGATTCTCCATGACTGACAGGAGCCTGCTCAGCGCCCGTCGCTCTGCCACAGCAGAGACAGCAGCAGCTCTCTTATTATGCAAGCCAGTTGTTCCCATTTGTGTTGGTGGGGTTGAGCTTTGCTAAAATATTTATATTTTCTGTGAGCTTCCTAAACTTTTTCCTAGGTAACAAAGTATTAGCTATCTATCTTTGAGATCTTAGCATTGTAAAGCCTTTATTAGTCCACACTATTTTTTTTCCTCTGACTAAAGAATATTTTTTAAGTTATTAGTTGGTCCAGAGTTTGAAAATGATAGCCAAATGTGCATGTCAGGAAAGTTGAAACTCAAATCAGATCTTCATCTTCTCTTTTATGCTCTTGGTTATCTTCATACTGGACATGGAGGCAGAGGATTTGATGATTATATGGAATAATAGTAATGTTTTTACTATTTACTATATTATAGAATGGACTACTAAGAAATGAAGACAAGTAGTCAAAGGATCAAAACCTCAGTAAACGGAGAGGGAAAAGAACCAGTGATTAAGAAGCCAAAAGTCCTTGAAGAGAAAGCTAAGAAAAAACTGGCAAATAGCAATAATAACTAAGCTTATCAATTTAGAACAATGAATCTACAATAGCTAACTGTTTATTCAAACAATATTCAATCCATCAAGGTCATGAAATGAATACATTGGTAACAATTTAGTTTAGGTTCTGCAAAAATGCATCTATTACTTATTTACTTTTATGTAATAAGACCTTAATAAAAACTTAATTTGGTCTTCATAATACTCATCAAACACCAGTAGATCAGTTCCAGTGTGGCATATTGACATGCTGGTAGAACTACTTGTTAATATAAAGGATTCACAATTCTCATACCAAATATGTAATATCATGAGAAATGTCTTTGATAAGCCACCTCAGATTACTCCCAAGTGACAGTTTATTAGTAGCTCACACTGCGGAGATGAAGACACAAAGAAACTCTTGTGAAGATCTTGTTACGTTGTAATAAATGAGTAATAGATGCATATTTGCAGAACATAAACTAAACTGTTGCCAGGACATTTACCCAAACTAGATTACTCAAATTATTGTTAGGTTTATTTTTGTTTCTTTCCACTGGCATGGTATTGTACAAGTCCCCTTTTGAAAGTTTTACAGAAATATTACCATCTTTATTTCAAAATCACGAGAATGTGGAGTCACACACATTGTTCCTACAAGCTTACACTGCACTTACACCTTCAGCAGACAATCTCTCCGACCAATAACCACAATTAATTTCCTGTGTGCATTGCAGTTGGCAATGCTCAACCCAGTGTCACATCCTTCTGCTTTAGAATAAAAGTGCCATAAACTGTATTTAAAGGCCAGAGGAACAATCTGTAACTCAGTGCCACTATACTTGAGCAAATGAAAGCTAGCATGGGAGAAGACAGGCACTCTGTTGATGTTACTGAAGAACATTAAAACGACAAGAGATGAAAAAGAAGAGAATGGTGTACTTGAAAGGAGAGTTCAGATGTGTAAATCCAGGAGACTGTGTTTCTAGTGGGACTCCATGCATTCCACTACAATACAGTTCTCTGGAGCTACAAGTGTGCGTTTATGGCTGTCATTTGGGATGACGGTTGTTTGATTCATCTAACAAGTGATGTACAGTGACTGTGGCCAAAAAGTGGTAACATTGTTATTCCACTGAGATTTCCTTATACATTATATTCCCAAAGGTGAATTAAAACTTAACAGAAGCTGAAATGAGAAACAATATATACAGTATATAACATATAAATAAAATCACAACCAGCAAACACCAAGGACACATAAGAAATTTATCTTGGCTAATGGAGAGCTGCTGCTGTTAATAACAGGCTTGTAGGTGGGAGTATGATGGCCAGACCTTTCCGGTTGTAAATTTAAAGGCATTAACATTTGAATACAGAAGGTCCAGCTTGTTGTGTCCACAAATTGAACACGCCATTAGAAGTCTCTTCAGAATGACCCACCATTAGTCATTTTAAAAAGTTTAAAAATAAGCATCAGCAGGATGATGCAGCTGTGTGGCACAATTGTTTCACAATCCTGAGATTGTTGCTTCAAATCCTGGCACTGACACAGTGTGACCCTGAGCAAGTCACTTCACCTGCTTGTGTTCAAACTGGAAAAAGAAAAAAAATGTAACCAATTGTATTTCAAATGTTGCAAGTCACTTTAAATGTAAATGCAACCCCATGCTAAGTAGTAGCCTGGACAAATTCAATCATGCATTTTAAAGTTTGAATCACACATATTGGCTTTAATTGTAATGTTCTTGCATCTTGTGATTCTCACTAACATAAGCCTCAAGACCCTCTCATGCTTTTTTCCACTCCGTCTGATCATATCGGATGAAACTTGTCAAGCCTTCAGTAGCATCTTAAAAAGTAGGTTTATGCTGGTTCACCGCAGTAACAAAAATGCCACAATACCTGAACTTGCTGTAATTCGCCATGAGTTCTTTTGACTTAAAAAAAAGTGATTAAACATTCCTCACTAGGTGGTGGTTGGCCAGTTTTGAATCCTTCCACCTTACTTTTATCCTCACTCTGGATCTTTGCCCTTTTTGCCCTTAGACCGCTCCTCCAATAAGGTGTGAGATAGACAGTATCATTAATAATTTTCTTTGCCCTAGTCTGATATCACATTTTGGAAATATTCTGGCAGTCAGATGTCAGAAGGGGACCTTGTTTTTCAATTTCCTGGATAATCCAGTTACTGATTGTGTCATGGCTGTCTGCAGGATGTAAGTATTTGCTGTCCTGCAAAGGACTTGCCATTTTGAAGTTTATGGCTGGTTGAGATTTACAAACAATACCACGTGTGATAACAGAACTGCTGCTTCCTTGGAGGGGCCTGGATAATCAGTTACTGATTGTGTCAGGATTGTTTGTGTAAGTATTAGCTGTCTTGCAAAGGAGTCGTCGCTTTGAAGTCTTGCCTTGGAGGATTTCTGTATTTACCTGACTTGGCAATTAACATTTTTGACAATATTGATTTCTAAACAGCAGATCTGTACTCATTAATGGTTGGTAACAATACATTTTGTTAACTCGTGTTTTCATTATTTGTTAAACCCAGGAAATTTAGCTGTGCCACTTGTTTAATCTGGTTGTCCAGAACTGATAATAGCAGGGACTGAAGGAGATTTAAGCTCTGGCCAGGAGAAGGCAAGAGGAAGGGACGGTCCACTGAGAACGCTGCCAAGACACCCGGACAGAGCAAAGGGGCTCGCAGGCTGACAAGGGTACGTGGCTGGAACGACGTGAGGCACAAGGATGGCAATACTTCCAGGGAGGAAGAGACAGCTCCACAAGGAGACGCCGGTTGTGGGCCCTGCGAGAGAGGGAAGCTGCATGGAAGGACCGAGCCAAGCTGGCAGACAAGAAATAAGGCGTGCCTAGGTCACAGCAATACAAGAAGCCCAGAGAGGAAAAAAAGGAACAACGAAGAGACGCCGACAGGGATTCCACGATTCTCTTGGAAACGAGTGTCCGGTGAACATAGTGCATCCGTGGACAGTTGAACAATTAAGTGTTGGGGTAACACTGAGAACAAACAGGACTTTGCACCACTACAGGTTGTATCTTCCAATTCATGTTTTTAATGGACTTTTAGAGTGTGGACTGTGGGCTTTCCTTTCTAAGATAAGAAATTTTCTTCATGATACTGTTAGATTTGGTTTATGTTCATTTATCTTTTTCATGTACTTAGTATTGTCTAGTGTAATAGAAGTTACTGTTACTTCCTGAAATTGCTGTTGTGTCTTTCATTGTGTGTTTACGCCCCGCCCAATTTAAAGAAACCTGTGTGCTATCATTGGTAAATTTCAGGAGTTCCCAGTCTCTTAATAAAACTGGGTGGCGTAGTCGGATATTTGGATGGTGTCTAGTAAGATACCTGAAAGTGTGAAGAATCTTTCTTCATAAACTAGTGTCACACATGTGCGCTTGGGTGTCAACCAAAAAGACCAGGAAATGCCAATTCTATGCCAGGCCATGGGGCAGTGGGGTGCACTAAACCTCTCTCTTTTCTCTCCGCAGACCAAACATGAGAAATCCTTCCTGTCCCGGCCCTGAGGACATCACTTCCTGTGAACCACCTATAAAAATCCCTCATCCTCCATACTTAAACAGCTCTGTTTTGGACTCAAACCTGTGCAATTTGTACCCTACTGTAAAGCCTTTTGCAGCCAGGGATAATATACGGGTGGCTGCCCCAAACTTTCGTTGTGTGTCCAGCTGTTTTTTTCACACTAGTTACAGCATCACAGGTAACATCACAAACAAAGGCTCATGCAGCAAAGAGAAAGAGTGCACTGTAGTGCAAGAAGAATCCTTCACTTGAACTCGAGGCAGCAACAAAGCAACAACTCCACACAACATTAGACATCATTTTAAAAGACTTGGTATCCCAAAATTTTCTGTGTCACGATAAATCAGAACTCTAAATAGAAATTAAACAGCCAGCCTCTCTGTTATATGTTTGCAGTCTAGTCTGTCAACATCCAGTATTATATGTAAACATGTATAAGCAGTTATCAGATTTCGATAATCCTTTAATTTATCAAAAAAGTTTATTATTCTGGTTCTTAAAATGACAGTTCTTCAGTTACATTGATACAAGTCTAAAAGCCAGAAAAATCCTACGACATAGAAAGGAAAGATAAATAAAGTGGGAGCCTTTCAAATTACTGAATTAATTACCAGCACTGCAAAGGGTAAAACTGATAATTAATTAACAAATTTTGATTTTTTTTTCACTTTCTTCACCGCACATTATCTTTTGAGCCTTGCAGTCCTTCTGCATGTTGTTCCCAAATCAGACAGTAATACTGCCTGTCAGAATACTTTCAATGGTGGATATGCAGAAATCTGAGAAGGCAGCCTAAACTCCCCGAGGCATCCGATGTGATAAACACGTTGTCGTGCCTTCTTTATCAAGATGTCAAAATGTTTGGAGCAGGTCAGGTCCTATGTGGTGTAGACACTCAGCTTCGTGAAACTGTTCTGAGGGGGTCATAGTGTGTCTGTGGTTTTCTTCCCAAGTTCACAATCAGTTCCTTGTCTTGCTGACATTCAGGAGAAGCCCGTTGTCCTGACGTCATTGTGACAGACTCTCCACTTCATCCAGATAAGCCTGTTCATTGTTGTTAGAGATCAGGCCTACCACAGCTGAGTTACCAACACACTTGACAATGATGCAGCCACGAATTCATATGTATAGCGGGTATATGTATATATATATATATAATGAAGATAATGAGGCAAACACAACATCTTGTTTCATTGCACATTTCTATGCTGTTTCAGCCACATTCTGATATTGTTGAATTATATTGACATGTTCTCTCAATACAGCATTCTTCAGTGTTGGTAATTACACCCGACACAGTACATACTGTATGCTTAAAGTTCATTGCTTTACTGTTTAGCCAATCAATGTTGTCTATAAATTGTGTGTTTTACAACATAACTGGCAATGGCAGGGTTATCTCTTTTGGAGTATATTGCCAATGGCAGCCTAAGCAAGGAGTGCATTTTCATGGATGACTTTTGGCTGAAGATGATGATCGGATTATAAGCCAATTTAGACTTCTGGGGGCCATCACCCTTGGAGTTTCTGAATTGGTCCCTATATAATACAGACTGGGCGGCACGGTGCCACAGTGGGTAGCGCTGCTGCCTCTCAGTTAGGAGACCTGGGTTCGCTTCCCGGGTCCACTCTGTGTGGAGTTTGCATGTTGTCCCCATGTCTGCGTAGGTTTCCTCCGGGTCCTCCGGTTTCCTCTCACACTCCAAAGACATGCAAGTTAGGTGCATTGGCGACTAATGTTGTTGCGAGGTGGCCCTGCTGAACCAATGACTTTTCTTTTATCCAATAGTAGGAAGCAGACGTCTGAGTCATATGTGTGATGGATGGCGTCTTGTTAAGTGGGCCCCTCTCACAGTATTGTGATTAAACCCTTACGCACTAAGGGTTTTTTGGCATTATTGCCAAAAAAACGGGTACTCAGGTTTCCTCCCACAGTCCAAAAACATGCAGGTTAGGTGCATTGGTGATCCTAAATTGTCCCTAGTGTGTGCTTGGTGTGTGCGTGTGTGCCCTGCGGTGGGCTGGCGCCCTGCCCGGGGTTTATTTACCTGCCTTGCGCCGTGTGTTGGCTGGTTTTGGCTCCAACAGACCCCCGTGACCCTGTAGTTAGGATATAGCGGGTTGGCTAATGGATGGATGGCATTATTGCATCTAAATTACATAACCAAAAACTGTTTATGTAATAAAGGAGCTGTAAATGGCTGAAGGGTAGTGAGTATAACACTCCAAATTTTTAAAAGCAACTATTCAAACAATTTAAAAAACCTTTATTTACACTAATATCAAATAAATTAGACACAAAAATTTGTTTTTGGGATTTCATTTTAAACAACTTGGTTTTACAGTACATTTTATGAATCAAAACCCTGGAATTAATAGTCTTCTGCACCCCAGTCTTTCAACTGCTATTCAACTATGTTAAGATGTCATATCCCATAGCATTACAAAGTTATACTATTTGGCATAAGGTGTCCCTTTTGGAAACAGTTTCTTGCACCTAAACAAGTATTACAGTTATGGTGATGTCTATGGAAAGTTAGAAAAGTTAGGCAGCTTCTTTGAACAAAGTTTCCAAGTTCCACATAGTAGAAGTTGTGCGCTACTGGAAGATTGCATATACATGTGATGATGAGCAGTTGTTCAAAGGATGCAGCCATACTGTCAACATACAGGTCTGTAAAGGGCTGGGTATTACTCACAAGGAAGGAAGGAGCTAACTATGAATTGGCTACTGGGCCATTTCAGGGAGAACTGAAAACTTCTGACTTCAGAAACTTCGAACCTAAAACTTCTAACAGAAAAAAATAAGCCTCAAGCTATCAAAATATAAGTATATAAAGATGTAACATTAAAGCATCCGCCACATGTCTCTCAACAACTACCATAAAGACAAAAAGACCAATATATTCAAAAAGTGGTGGATTTAAATTAGAAAACACAGAAGGAATTGAAAAACAAAAGAAGAATGCAATACAAAGGGACATAATGCAAATCTAGCCCTCGCTGCTCTGGTGGACTGACTCTCACGGGTCAATAGCAAAGGTTATTCTTTCTCACATCACCTTTCTTTCCATCTCAAGGTGGTCTCCAATCTTCCGGCCAAGACTATTCCCTTGTTATGAATCAGTACATACATGAAATCTACTTGTCTTGATTAAATTAAACTAATTAGTGTCTCTAAAATGTGTGTGTGAGGCCAAGGTCATCTACTGCCTTGTTTCCAGGAAAGAGATATGCTGCATCTTCCTGAGAAATAGTAGCTTGATATAAATAAAAAAATGGATGGATGGATGCAAATATGGATTCAGTAAATGGATGGATGAATAAATTCCAGACATCTTTTACCAAAGCCCATAAAAGTATGAAAAATGGTGAATAATGTGTTAAAACATTCTCAAGTTGATAACCCCAATTCAGTGCCGCAAGGGGGCCAAAGCCTGTTGAATGAGCATTGGGTACAAGACAGGCCATCGCCTTGGACTGGGTGCCAGCTCATTGCAGATTTATTTAAATTACCATCCAAATTACAAAATGCTGTATTATTTCCTACATTGCAAAAACCCAGACAGTCAGAACCAATTTCACATTCTCCTTATATGGGGAATCAGAGGTTTGCCAAGTTTTATGGGGAACCAGCATCCAGAATAACAATGACAACAAGAAAGAAATAAACCACAATTCATTTTAACCTCATAGCAAAGCAAAAATGCAATTTGTGTCTTTTGCTACATCAGATATGTTGCATATTAGATGGCATGCTGGCATTAACCTTTATAAACCAGCTGCTAAACTAGCAAGTGTGTTCTGACAGACATACTGTAGAATATTCACTGTATCACTAATATTATTATGTATGACATGCAGTCAAAAATACAACATCAGACTTAAGCAGTGCAGACACCATCCACCCTGCCCTCCGTTTTCAAAGTCCATTTAATTCAACTCCAGGTGGCAGTGACCAAAGGGTGTAACTAGTAACAGCAAACACAAAGCAAGAAGTAATCCTGGATGGAGTACCAGTCCATTGTAGGACTACAGTCTGCACATCTACAGTCACTCAACCTTGAACACACAGTTTCGGATATGTGAAAGAAAATCTGAAATCTCCTCAGAAAAGCCCATGCAGACACAAGAAGAATACACAAGTTGCATATACTAATCAATATGTGATTCAAACGCACAATTCTGGTGCTGTAAGGCATCAGCATTGACTACTGTGCTACCATACAACTCATGAAGAAAATAAAAAAGTAGGACATACATTGTGGATCTTATACATTAGTGTATGTACCTTAAGAAATGCTAACAGAATTTTTCATTCAGCACTTCCACTTAGGAGCCTGGAGTACTATACACTAATTAGAAATTAAACACATTCACATTAAAAGTCAAAATATTATACAAGTGAATGTATTTATTTTTTGGCATTTCTGCAATAAGGAGAGAAATGAAGTACTATCTATCTATCTATCTATCTATCTATCTATCTATCTATCTATCTATCTATCTATCTATCTGTCTATCTAACATCAGACGTAAGCAGTACAGACACCATCCACCCTGCCCTGCATTTTCAAAGTCCATTTAATTCAGCTCCAGGTTGCACACACATGAGCATGGTTTACAGGCTCAAATGGTGTTCTTTCTCATTTGGACCAGGGGTTGGCACTGTCACCTGATCCTTTCTCCTTTTGTTTTTCTGCAAACCAGCCAAAGACCCTGCCTCTCAATGACATCACCACTGGACGGTCCAGCTGCTGTTGATGTCACTTCTGGCACCATCTGATGACGTCCCAGAACCCATCTTTCTACCACATCATTTTCTGTTCCAGTCCCCCTGACTTCACCTCTTCCTTCATTCAGCCATATGTATAAAGAAGTTTTAAACATGTTAGTCAGTTCTGTTTTGGACTCCTGTCTGTGAAGATGTGCTTTTAACATTTTAAATATGGACAGAGATATTTTTGTAAATGATGTAAAAATGCTAATGTGGCCGGAGACTGGTTTTATTTTTAAACATGAAACATAAAAACATAGTATTGTGTATGATTCCTGGTTTGGCCACAGCTGGCATTATCATCCTTGAACCCGGGACATCAATAGTCATGACTGAGGATGAACTCAGCAATAAGGACACATACCACAAAAAGGGACGGTGCAAAATGTCCTTCATGCTTTTATTTTAAAATAATTAGTATCTAAAACAAAGTGCAGTGCATATTTAATAAATAAATAATCCAAAATAAAAACAACTTGTCTTTGTAAAGATTAAAAGTCATTGAATAAATAAATAATCCAAATAATTAAAAATAAGGTTAAAATTACTAAAGACCTGTCCAGGAAACCCATCAAGAGCATCCATTCCAAACTGACGTCTCCTCTGCTCACCATTTAAAATGACTCCTCAACAAGTGTAGTCATCATTCTTTTGGCTCAAGTTCCCTCCACCATACCTCAACCTTCAGCTGCGAACCCCTCGAGCCCTGATTATCTCTTCCACTGCCATCCCACTGCCTTCAGAGGGAGCACCCTCGGAGCAGTTGGTCTCTCCTGTTCCCTTGGTGCTTAACAGGTGCCACTATCCCTAGTGAGTGCTGTCCATTCGCTCCCTGCCAGGCCATTTCCCAACTGCTTGCCTCCATTCCACATCACCAGCTCTGCAACGATCCTGTTTTTCCGTTTTTCTCCTTATCTTTTCCTTTTAAACTCCTGGCCCATCTTTCTCAATTCTTTTTTGTTCTTTTTCTCCTTGTCTAACCTACTCAGGCTCTTTTTATACAAATGTGAGTGTAGGTACCTTGATCACAGGCCCCAAAGCGTAATGAGAAAATTGGCTCAACTGCACACGTCTGCACATGAATGCATGCTCCACCAATTCCCTCAGCAACACCCTGGGGCCGCTCCACCACACTACCACAAACACCTGTGCCCACCCCTAAGCCTGAGAGCACTGTCTGTATTTAAAACTTGCATACTACTACAAACCTCTAAAGTGCATTACCACAGTATGGATGTAGCCTGAATTAGGAAAGAAACACAGTAAGAATATGAAATCAGGCTTTAACCTCTTATTGTCTTGTTCCAGATTTTAAAGTTTAGTCATGCTGTGGTTTTCAGTGTCTAATGGTGAATTTATAAATTGTAATATTTTAATGTTTCTGACTGTTCTCATGTCTCTAAATACTCAAATGTAGGTATGTATTAATAGCATTATGAGAACTGCAGAGCTATTTGGGAATGTGGTCACTGTATGAGAACACTGGAGAAATCTGAGAAAACTGAATGATTGATATATGTAAATGATAAATGCAAATGTATGTAAATGGATTATATAAAAGATGGAGCAAAACTAAACACAACTATAGACCTCTTTGCTGAATAATACTTTAAAATTGTTTACATTCTATACTGTATATATAAAAGTCAATCGGCTGGAGCGATTTTCACGACACTTGGTACACATGTTTCTCATTGGTCAACTAAAAATACTGTAGGGTGAAATCAACCCTAACCCATCCCCTTCTGTGTAGGATGGGGTGTGATTTTCCGGTTTTGTGTGCATGTTATCATCCAGTTGACACTCAGAACGACCACCAGAGGGCGAAGTGGAGCATTCTTTATGTTTGAGCACCACCTCGCCCCTGTTGCTTTTCAAATTAAACAGAGTTGGCCGGTTCTGAGTGTCAAAGGGATGATAACATGCATACAAGACCGCAAGATAAGCACATTAGTGAGTCTTCATTGTTTGTTAATTTATTTTTATTTTTAAAGTTGTGGGGTTTTTTTATTGTATTTTTCTCAAACAATTAAAAAAAAACACTTTATTTTCCTCCCAGGAAACGCTGGGTATTTCAGCTAGTATACAACAGCAAAGACACTTTATGAGATTCAATAAGCAAGCATATGGCACTTATCATAATGCAACATGAAACTGCCAAACTAGTTCTGAGTCACAGGAGCTGGAGTCACTCTATGTAGAATTAGGTACAAGGCAGGGGCCAACCATAATTTGGGGAACCAGTCCATTGTAAGGCCCATAAGCACATACCTAATTAACCTAATATACACGCTTCTGAGTGATGGCAGGAAATTTGAAGTACCTGGAGAAAAACACACACAGTCAGAGGAAGCACACGTAACCTTGATGCAGACAGATGCTGAATTCAAACTCAGGACACAGCAGTGCTATTCAATGTGAAAAACATGAGTGTACATTCAGCCCAAATGCCCTATAGGACGGAAATGGAAGTTTAAGTATATTCAGATTGTAATAAAGATTAGCGCACAAACCACTAATATTGTATTATTCCCTCTCAAGTTTGAGTTTTTATTTAGTGTAGGTGCAGGTCCACCTGGATAAGGATTATCATGTTGTGATGCTCCATCTGTTTGTCATGATGTGCCATTCCTGTAATCCTGTGGCATACTTAGACACTAATGCATTATCCCTCCAATTCATTTTGCAAAATAAGCACTTTGTTCTGTATTTTTCATTATTTACTCTTAGAATTCACTTGATAGCCAAGAACAAAAATCAAATTTCCCGTTTCTGTTTATTTGAATCATATTGTAAATTTAGGCTGAGGATAGGCCTGCAGGTGACTTGGGGCTACTAAAGTGGTGCTTAATTCAGAGGTATATAACAATTCATGCATATTTTTACATTTTAACTGTATGTATTTTCCAATTCTTCATTATAATGTCTGCATTAGAATACAAGTCCATATCTGTCACCCGTTTCTACATATCCAGAGATCTAGAAGGGAGATCATACAGGTTACTTTATTAGTGCCCTGTAGAGAACTTATTAAGGACATCAAAAAAATAAATAAGCAGACCACCCAGAAACTGTAACATTTCATATCAAAATTAGTCAGCAATGTTGCCAACAGGGTAACTGGGCTGAGCGCTGTCGTTTTTAACTTCAAATAATATTCCACAGTTTGAATACACCTATAACTAAACTAAACAACAATGCCAATACACATGCACTGACAAAGACATTGGATTGGTCACATCTTGTGTCTGATTTGAATAAAACTGATGTGATTGGACATTCAGTATAGCACATCAAAGTACAGCTAGAAAGACTAGTATGTAATGTATTTATTATAAAGTATAAGTTAATACAATGACAAACACTACTCATTTAAAATGGAGGATGAATAAAGATTTTTTAAGAATAGTCAGGATGTGTACATTTGAAGTGAAGCAGAAGATTGCTCTGGTAACTACTGGACAACTGGTCACCTTATGTAAGCTGCACACTGGGTATATGTATAATGTAATTTAATAATTCACAATAGTGATGGGCATTTCAATTCACTTTACTGATTTAATAATAATAATTTAATAATTCTTTGCGTGAATGAGGGAAGAATGGAGCGTGTGATCGACAGGCAAATCAGTGTGGCGTCCGCAGTGATGCGGGCTCTGCATCGGTCTGTTGTGGTGAAACATTTACCAATCGATCCTACCCTCACCTATGGTCATAACCTATGGGTAGTGACCGAAAGAACGAGATTGCGAATGCAAGTGGATGAAATGAGTTTCCTCCGTAGGATGTCTGGGTTTTCCCTTAAAGAAAGGGTGAGAAGCTCAGTCGAGAGGAATCAGATGAGGTGGCTCGGGCATCT